>NW_003852409.1:13889106-13889424 GCF_000181295.1 Otolemur garnettii | reverse complement strand
AAAAAAAAAAAACCCTGCAATGTCTCAGACATTTAGGGCCCAGAGAAGCTGGCCCCCTCTCATACTGTGTCCATCATGAGGCCACCAGCAGATGAACAGTAGAGTGTTAAGTCACAGAGTGGAGCCGGCTTTCCTTTGTGGTTAATGATTGACATTTTTTTTTTAGGATTGACATTTTGACAAAGCATAATTCTTTGTTAAAATCCTTTGCGCTATGATCGGTACACCTCTAACCCTGATTCAAGCAGTAAAAAAGCAATCCATGCAACTGAAAATATTTGTACCCCCATAATATTCTGAAATAAAAAAAATAAATAT
>NW_003852409.1:13878697-13889064 GCF_000181295.1 Otolemur garnettii | reverse complement strand
TCCAAAGAGATTCCGTCAACCTTCACAAGAGATTAGAAGCAGGAAGAGGAGGGGTATCAGGAAACCAGGATCTTTCTGAGTATCTCTGTCCTCTGCTTTTCATCTGAATCATCCTTTCTGGAGCTATAGGTAGGTGTTCTTTATTTTCCAGTCTTGGTGTTGAAAAGTAGTCCCTGACAATAACTCCCAAGCATACATTAACTCCTCTGTTCAAGAGACCAGCAGACTATTCGTTCATGAAAAACTCTAACAAGGGGGAAAGGTTCACAATGTAAAAGCAATTTTGGTCCCACTCAGAGAGTGAAGGTAGGGGTGGCTGCAATCTCAGAAAAGCGAGAGCCTGGAGAGACTTACAATACTGTGTTCCCTGACAAAATAACCTTTTAAAATAAGGTAACCATTTAAAGCAAAAATTGTCAGATATAAGTCCATATATACAGCTATGCTTGCAAATAATATAGACATGTTTTGTGCCAGGCCATATGCCAAACTCTTAGCACTTGTGATCTTGTTTGACCTTTGCGACACTCCTATAAGTAACTCTGTTGGGAAATATTTGACAACTGCTTCTCTTGGAGAAAAAAATCCCTAGTTTGCAGTGGTCACCAATCGTTGTGGTGTTAAATAATAGATTTCCAGCTACCGATGGCATGACTGAACATGGAGCTGGGAAGAGAGGCGCTCAATGGGCTCTGGTGAACTGGTTAAAAGATTTAGCTGTAGCGCACCACTACCTATGGGTGGGGTACTACTTTCATCCCTATTTTCTTACATATAAGAAAATAGACCACAAAAATTTAAATGACTTACCCAAATTTACCCAGGAGACTATGTTTTGAACCCCAGGCTTCATGGTGCCAGAGTTGAGACCAAAGATTTAAGTAGTATAACTTAGTATATAATAATAGTGCCATGCTTAGATTAAATTCTACTGGTCACACTCACTGCTTAACAAAATTGTCCACAAAAGTTCAGATCATATTGTCTGGTGCCCCCATTTTAATAAGAGCTTTTTAGAGTTTGAAGAATAACATTTCTCAAGTGAAACTTCTAGGACGAGTACCTAAGTTTCTAAACCATAACCACAATTTACCCAATACTTGGATCATCTCTTGCACTCATAACATCTAAATCACTAAAAGGTGATTTATAGACATGTAATTTACAGACAAGGAAACAGACCTAGATGTTGCCTTGTGCAAGACCAGAGTAGAAGTAGCAGAGTCAGAATTCAGGCCCAGGTTGGTCTAAATCCAAGACCAGGAACGAAGGCTATTTAAAGCTCCCAGGGACATCTTTCAACAGCTCTCCAGTCAGAGCCCCTGGGACCTTTAAGCCAGCAGTCTGATTTACTGCAGTGCCACATCCCATATTCACTAAAGCAAGCTTTAACCTCCCCATAGTCCTCCATTTTCATTACTTTTCCTGTCCAGCTCAATGATATCTGCACCCAACCTCCTGGCTCCCAAACACAGTTCTCTCACTTCTCAAAATTTGCATTAAAGAGAAAATGCAAAGAAAAATATGGATACAGAGTCACTACATCATTTTCTCCCAGTAAAAGAACATTAGTGAACCACAACAAAATCTTTTACCAAGCTCTCCCACCTCTAATGAACATACTTTTCACATGGTAAGAAAGTTCTGGCTTACTGTGCACATTTATTCACCTAAAACAACAAATTTCAACAGAAATTTTAAATCTTTCCACAGGGCATGCACAAAACTACCATGTTTCCTGGAAAATAAGACACTGTCTTATATTTCTTTTTTCTCAAGAAGACACACTAGGGGATGTCTTATTTTTATTAAGTATAATACAACAATCTACATTTATTCAAAAACAGTTAAGTCATCTTCTTCTGGAACCTGACAGAGGGAGCCAACCTTGTTGGTGGGGCTGGTGCTAGTGATGCATGAACTCCCTTCCCCTAGTCGTTTGCACGTGTGCAATAGGATGCCTGCAACTATGGTTACCACACACACACACCCACACAAGTGCAAATGGCTTGGAGAAAGGAGCTGTGGCAGATAAAAGGTATTCCAGGCTTCCTTACCACTCCATGCAGATACGCTGCATAGCCACACCCATCACTAGGTCTTATTATCGAGGTAGGGCTTAAATTTAAGAAATGCATAAAAATCCTGCTAGGGCTTACTTTTGGGGTAGGTCTTATTTTCGGGGAAACACAGTAGTCCTTGGAGAATGATGAGGTAGGTCAAGAGTTTTAATTTCTTTTCACCCAGCTTTCCTTCCTCCTCCTCCCCATGCCCGAGCGTCACCACCACCCAGCACGCATTTTGTGTCTTATTTCCCCAGAGCCTTTCTGCCATCTTCATTCATTTCCTCATGCATCCAGCAGTCATTAATGGAGGGGATGGCTTGATGCCAGCGCTAGGTCCATCCTGGAGAGGCACAGAGTGGAACACTGTCCTTGAGGGGCTCACTCTTCAGCAGAAGAGACAGCCAGGCACAAGCAAAACTATAGGAAATACAATGAGATGATCAGTGTTGACGAAAAGGCAAAGTGAGAAGACAGGTGAGCGAGAGATTCTGCTGGAGGTTGGGCAGGAGATGGGACTGGTTTTCAGTGACTTCTAGGAAGAACTGATGGCTAACTGGAGTCTGTTAGATACACAAGGGAGAGAAAGCTGATAACACCACACAGGCAAAGTACAGTGATGTGGTGGGGGCGGGAGCACAGAGTGGAGGATGTAATAGCAGAGTCTGCAGGGGCTGCAGGAATTTGTGGAAAATGGAAAGACATGGCTAATCTCAACTTTCCCTCTCCAAAAGGCTTAAAAAATGCTTCTCTCCCAGAGGGATTTATTTTTCTAGGAACAGTGGGTTATCAAAGTAGCTCAATATCAATCAGTATTGGAAAGAATGCTTGACATGGGGTCCAGAAGCCTGAATTCTCATCAAAGTCTCTCGGCAGCTGTGTTATTGTGGTTATTCCCGTCTCTCTGAGCCTCACTTAGGTGAAGAAGCAGGAGTAAGCTCTCTGAAAGGCCCACTCACATATAAATACACCTGCAGACCAGCTTGGGGCACCATTTCAGTGGCAGATTCTTGAGTTCAGAGGGAGGGCTCTCTCTGCTGCCTCCCCAAGCTGTGTGGTGACTCCTATTCAACCCCATACTTCAAAGGAACAGGGCATCCTCCTCGGTCTATTGTGAGACCCCAGGTGTGGATGGTGAGAAATCTCAGCCCGGGATGCAGACCCTTCCCCTGAGTGAGAAGCTCTATCGTGTGTACTAGCTGCCTAGCTGTTGTCCTCACCTAGACCTGGAGCAGGGCCTACCTAATAACACTTTCAAGGGGAAAAAGTGTTCTGCAGAGTGCACTGAATATGCCACGCCATGCTAGGCTAAGCTCATTTAGAAACTGTGATTGAAGCTACCTATAATTGGTGATATGATTATGAACCATATAATCCCACAGAGATGAGATCATGTTTAATGTTCATAAGCTAACAAATGTCACTAGAGTGATCAATGAAAAGGTTTATACAGTCTACCCAGCAGATCTTAATGCCTACTATTCAAAAACTCTCACAAGCCTTGGCTCAAAAGTCTCCGGGGCTTCAGGGGACTAAAGAGGCATCCCTCTGCCCCCTCTACAGGTGTCCACGTAGACCAAGCATTAAACATCAGCAAAGCCTACAGCACAGCCGGGTTTATCAGGTTTCTATTCAATAAGGCATCAAATCTATTAATAATGGTGCCTACCCACAGCTGTGAAGCTAAACTGGGACCCTATTTCACTGAATCTGAGATGTCATCTATTGTAAGATATACTATCATTTTACGTGCTCTTAGGAAGGAAAAATCTCAGTCCCTGAGTTATGATACATGCTTAACAACAGAACTAAGTGGTGCACACATTGGCCACACCAAAGCCTCAAGGCTTTTCCTTCATCTATTCTAGATCTATAGGAATTTCTTCTACCTTCAATTGTACTGCCCTTGCATTTGATAAAATGTTTCATTTTCACAAATCTCAGCAACAGAACATTATATAGTTTCAAGTGCCTGTGATGTCTTTCTTTCTCCCATCCTATAAAGCACCTGGCTGTTGCTTTCTAAGAGAATATAAAATTATATTCTTCCCTCCAACAAAAAATAGTTCCTCCTCCTGCTGTGTTTCCAGGCCTTTCTATAAACACCGTGATTTTTTCATTTCAATGCTGATAGTGAGTTTTATTAAAAGAATGAAGTTTCTTTCATTAAATGGAGAGAAACTTTAAAGCACTGACCCAAGAAAATAAGCTATTCCCATGGGCAGGTTTGTAAAAGCCCATCCAAGGAGCACTCTGCAGTGTCAGGAGCCATTCCCTCCACTGAGAAAAGGGAAGAGCCAGCCCAGACAACATGCCTGGATACTTGCCTTCAGGAAAAACAGTGAACTAAGTCAGTTGGCCTTTGCCATAGGTTAACGTTCTGAGCAGCACTGTGGTCCCAGAGGTAGAGACGCTCTAGAAGTGAGCCCAGCTCAGAACTATTGCCTCCTGGATAGTCATGGCTGTCACGGAGCAGTAAGTAGTGCTGAATGAGACAAACTCTATCTAGGGAAGAGGAGTCAAGGCAGAAGGAGCAGCTGGAACAGAGACCCCAAGGCAGATGTGTGTCTGGTGTGTGCAAAAAACAGCAAGGGAGGGTGGCCGAGCAGACCAGGTGAGGAAGAGAGCAGTGGGGCAGCAAACTGTGGGAGTAACACAAAGACTAGATCATGCAGGGCTTTGCAGAACCTCAGCAGAACTTTGCTTTTACACTAAGTCAGATTGGAAGCTGGTGAAATTTTGAGCAGAGGAAAACATTACTCCAGGAGGGCAAAGGGCAGAGCAGGTGCCCTCTCAGGAGGCTGTTGCTGTAATCCAGGCAACAAGCAAGAAGGCTCAGATCAGGATGGCAGCAGGCAGTGGTGAGAAATAGATAAATAAACTGGAATTAGATTTCCCAGCAGATTGAATACGGGGCCCAAGAAAAGGTAAAGGGAATAATACCAAAGTTTTCCTGAGCACCTTGAAAGGTGGAGTTGCCAGCCACTGTGATGGAGATGGCTGAGGGTGGAGCAGGTTTGCGGAGGAAGATCAGGAGTGCAGATGTGGCATGGTGAGTTGGAGCATCCTGCAGGCATCCAAGTGCAGTAATGAGTAGGCTGTAGGATGTACGTGTCTGCAGTTCAGGAAGGAAGCCTGTGTTGGGTACAGACATTTAGGAATGGTCAGCACGTACATGTGTTAATATAGGGAGACTGAATATGATCTCCAAGGGAATATGCCTGGATTGAAAAGAGGACCAAAGATCCCTGGGACACCTCCACATGAAGAGATTGGAAGAAGGGGAGAACATACACGGTCCAAAGACTGAATATTTGTGATCAGTGACATAGGAAGAAAACAGTGTGTGGCACCCTAGAAACCAGGTGAAGAGAGGGTCACAAGGAAGAGGAAGTGATCCCCTGCACCAAGCAATGGGTCTGGTATGATGCAGAGTGAGAGCTGGCCATTGGCTTGAACAAGGAGGTCGCCAGCAACCTGAACCAAAGCCTTTCCAAGGAATGGTGGGGAAACAGGATTAGTTACATCAGGGACTTGGCCTTTACCATTCAAGAGGACAAATGGAGAGGTGCTGGTCCCAATTAGGAGGAAGGCATTTCCTACAAGAAATTAGATGCCCAAGTTTCCCATCCTCCCTGTAGGCACGTGCCGAGTGGAAACGTGCCCTCTACTCTGGGAGGGGCCTATCGGCTTCTTCCTTCTTATTCATCCTCCTGGAAGTGGGGCAGGTTGGGAAGATAAATTATCTTAACAGCTCAAAAGAAGGTTTCCCTTTCGTGTGTCAAATCGCACGTAAGGCTGAGGAACTTTTTATTTAGGACAACTTTCCCACCCCATTTGTCCAGCCAGCCCTTTGTATCCCCAGGTTCTGCTTCTGTGGATCCAATCAACCACAGACTAAAAATACTTAGAAAAACAAATTAAAACTTAAAAATAACAATGCAATGAAAATAATACAAATAAAACAACAGAACAGCTATACAACAGCATTTACCTTGTGCTAGGTACTATAGCTAATCCAAACATAACTTAAAGTACCCAGGCCAAGGTGTGTAGCCAACACACAAATACTGCATCAAATCAGTAGCTCTGCATTCTGGTGTTCTGGGGGTCCTGAAACCAACACCCATGGATACCACAGACTCTGTTCAGGCTCCTTGACTTTCCAATTAAATGTTAACTCATTAGAAAAAGGTTAAATTCGGAGAACTCAAGCCATTGAGAAAGCTGTAATAGTCAGATGCAGCAGCTCATACATGTAATCCTAACACTTTGGGAGGCCAGGGTGGAAAAATCACTGAAAGTCAGGAGTTTGAGACCAGCCTAGTCAACACAGTGAGACTCCATCTCTACAGAAACACTGTAAAATTAGAATGTAGCAGGCACCTGTACTCCCAGCTACTCAGGAGGCTGAGGCAGGAGGATCATTTGAGCCCAGGAGTTTGAGGTTACTGTGGGCCAGGATAATACTATGGCACTCTAGCCTGGGGTGCCAGGAAAAAAAGAAAAAAGAAAATAATAAAAGAAATTTAAAATCATGCATTATATACAGTGTTAGATAATTGTGGAAAGAGGGGAAACCACCATCTTCTCAATACCAAGAACCTCTAAAGATCTTCACCTAGTCTAATGTGGAGTGTAACACATGTAAGCTTAAAAGGTGTATTTTAGAAAAGTATTTTATTTAATATAAATATGTATCTTTCGAATCAAATGAAAAATATACTAAGTATTTTTGTTGTTTGAGCTGATTTAAAAAAAAATATGCTTCCATTAAGATGGATAAAATAAAAAGTTAGTGAAAATCTTTTTTAAAAAGTTAGCCCCATGTGGTGACACACACCTGTAGTCTTAGCTACTTGGGAGGCTGAGTTGGGAGGACTGCCTGCACCTAGGGGTTGGAGGTTGCACTGAGCCACAGCACTTCACACGGACTCCAGACTGTTTTGTCAGAGATGGACCTTATCTCTAAAAAATAGCTGTCAAAAAAAGGCTCTGACTTATTCTGAATGATAAACAAACAGATCGCAGTCCATTGAAATACATTAATCCAAGAGTTAGTTGATCATTGTATTTGCTTCATTACAGAAAAGAAAAACAGACCTAAGACTCCTGAAGGGTGGCACCTGTGGCTCAAAGGAGTAGGGCGCTGGCCCCATACACTAGAGGTGGTGGGTTCAAACCCAGCCTCAGCCAAAAACTGCAAAAACTCCCTCCCTTCTTCAGGAGTCTTTTTTTTTTTTTTTTTTTTTTTTTTGAGTGCGTTTAAGCTCAAGTTGCCTGTCCTTTCCTTTAGGACTTTCACACTGAGACCTTCCCACAGGGAGGGAGCATGTCTCTTTCTTCTCTCTAGTTCCCTGGTATCCAGCCCGGTGCACAGACCAGAGGAGACCAAGGGCATGTGACAGCCAAGGGCAACATTGCCCCAAATTGGAGCCTGGAGCCGAGGAAGGACACTAGTGGGAAAACTGGTGGAATCCAGATAAAGGCTGGAGTTCGGTGCATCGTAACACGCCGATGCTGGTTTCTCACAACATACCTTGTGAATATTAGTGGACAGGATAAGGGGGACTATCTGTACTATCTTTGTAAATTTTCTGTAAACCAAAAATAAGTACATTTTTATAAATTGCATCTTTTACCAGGGTTGCTATGGAGAAACAACAGTGCTTTGTAAGCGTGTCCTGGGGAGACCTGACAACCTAGGGCAAAAGTCGGGGGGGCTTCCTGAAGAAATGACTTCACCTGCGATGTCGAGAATGGGGAAGAGGTTCGTGAAAATCGCAGGTTTATGAAAGTCAAGGAGACTCAGACTTAGGTACTACAAGAGTGCTCAGTTCCAACAAAGTTTCTTTTCTTCACCTTTTCTTTTTTCAGTCGAGATTATGACTATTGTTAGTGATGCTTTGCCCCTTCTCAAAATCCCTGTCCTGGTGAGGCAGATGGGAGCCTTCGTGGGTGAGGAAATCGGACGCTGTTACTGAGGGTCTAAAGCAGGGGTGTCCAACCTTTTTTCTTTTCTGCTGTGCATTGGAAAAACAACACTTGTCTTGGGCCACACACTAAATACACAAACTCTAAGGAAAGCTAATGAGCAAAAGAAGGTCTGTCTGACATCCCCAAATAACCAAAGCCGTCCTCACGTGATATACACGCAGCCAAGCCTGACATTTCTCTTTCCTATAGCCTAACTTTGCCAGAGGGAAGAGCGTGATGTTCCACAGCCTGTAGTCTTCAAATCTTTAGCCACAGACATGCTGGGTCCGTTAAATAGGGCCAATAAGAAGTGTTCCCCAATCTGCCAAAGCCTGAACCCATCACTCCCTTCTCATACCTGCCATTCTAGCCAGCCCCAGTATTACATGAGTGAGGCTCAGACAGAGGCTCCAATCTGGCTGAGACAGAGGCTGAGTCAGACAAGATTTGCACATTAGGGATGAAATCTGACAATAGCTTGCTTCAGAGAGTCAGGTTGTTGAAGGGCAAAGAAAGTGGCCAGGGAGCTTTCTTTGTGAGAAAGGCCCCCAGGGCCTCGCCCAGCACTGGTGCTGGTAGAAGTGAGTGAACATGCCCGGCCCCTTGCTAAGGGCCCCCATCCCAGAGCACAGGCTACTATACCGAGGACGGCTGGAAAATCATTTTACAGGCGGTAACTATGAAGGTCAAGTTCTGTCCAATGTGTAGGATATGCAAGTTAAACAAATGAAAGTTAAAGACCACCTGTAAACCACAGCCAACTCTCGCCAGTCTCTGGCACTCCGGGAAAAGCAGCCTTGGAAATGTCTTTAGAGAAAAAGAACAGGGTGGAGAATGAATGCCATGCCCAGCTGTGGCAGCTGTCACAGAATCACTTAGGCAGCCTCAGGCGGTTTTACATTCTATTTCTCTACATGTTGGAGCCGGGCAGATGTTCCATTTTGTTCATTGTTAGTTTAGTCCTGCCTTCCGTTTTAACAATAAAACAAGCCATATGTCAGAATCCAAAAGAATTCCCTGGAAGCAGAGGAGTTCCATTTTGCTCTCAGCAGCATGGTCTCACTAGGACTTCACTTGCCTAAAAATAGTTGATGTGTTCCAGCTTTTAAAGGCCTTCCTGTTGTCATTGGGAAAGAGATGCACTTTAGTTTTTGCCTTGTTGGCTAATGCTGAGGTGTACATTTTTACCAATGCCATTTTTATTTATCAAATAGTAACAGCATTTTCCAGCTAGGACATTACCCAATAATGTTACGCCAAATACAATTAGTGGGTCACCATTTTCTTAAAATGAAACAAAAAAAAAATCAGAATATGGAATTATTTATGGAACTTGTTCGGTTGTATATATGTTTATAGTAAGTCACAGGGTAACAGATAGTATCATGGGCTCTGGCGAGTCCAGTCTGAAGGGTGTTGCAACGACAGCCTCATCTTCCTTAGGAACGACCTGGGGCTGGGATTCTCAAGGGGAGGATTTGGGACAAGGTGCATGAGCATCCCCGGGGAACTTGATAGACATGCACATATCAGGCCCCACTTCTACCACCTTGAATCAGGGCTGGGCACATGCAAAGAAAATCCCGGAGACTCTGATGTGCTCTCAGGTCTGGCACCACTGGTGAAATACACCCAAGAATTGATTAACAATATCCTTGAGGGATTAGGACAAAAGAGCAATGTCAACACACTGTGTAACCTTTTTTTTTTTTTTTGAGACAGTCTCACTATGTCGCCCTCAGTGGAGACCCTTGGTGTCACAACTCACAGCTCACAGCAACCTCTAACTCTTGGGCTTAAGTGACTCTCTTGCCTCAGCCTCCCCATAGCTGGGACTACACATGTCTGCCACAATGCCCAGCTATTTTTTTGTTGCATTTGTCATTGTTGTTTAGCAGGTCCTGGCCGGGTTCGAATCTGACAGCCCCAGTGCATGTGGCTGGCACCCTAACCATTGAGCTACAGGCGCTGAGCCTGTAACCCTTTGATAAACAATGCTGCTCTGGAATGCCAAACAAACCAAAAAACAGCTACAAAAACTCTCATTGGAATTTAGCAAGCCATTCAAGAATTGCATCTTACACAAGGCTAAGATATAAAGATAGTGGGTAAGGGAAAGGAACCTCAGTCAAGTTCATGGGGAAAGTCCAGTCAGCCAGCCCTGCCTCCCAGTTAGACCCCCATGCTCATCTTTGCTCAGTGGCAACACTCCATTTCCTTGATGGAGGGACTCGATAGACTTGTTGGGTTGCAACTAGGGCAGTATTTTTCCCGCAAATATTAATTTAAAAATCCTAGAATTGGTCTGTTCTGTGAGATGAGACCCAG
>NW_003852409.1:13875110-13878677 GCF_000181295.1 Otolemur garnettii | reverse complement strand
TAGAGACCCCTGGTATCACAACTCACAGCTCACAGCAACCTCAAACTCTTGGGCTTAAGTGATTCTCTTGCCTCAGCCTCCCCATAGCTGGGACTACACATGTCCACCACAACGCCCAGCTATTTTTTTGTTGCAGTTGTCATTGTTGTTTAGCAGGTCCTGGCTGAGTTCGAACCTGACAGCCCCGGTGCATGTGGCTGGCGCCCTAACCATTGAGCTACAGGCACTGAGCCTATAACCCTTTGATAAACAATGCTGCTCTGGAATGCTGAACAAACAGAAAAACAGCTACAAAAACTCTCATTGGAACTTAGCAAGCCATTCAAGAATTGCATCTTACACAAGGCTAAGATATAAAGATAGTGGGTAAGGGAAAGGAACCTCAGTCAAGTTCATGGGGAGAGTCCAGTCAGCCAGCCCTGCCCCCCATGCTCGTCTTTGCTCCATGGCACGGCAACACTCCATTTCCTTGATGGAGGGACTTGATAGACTTGTTGGGTTGCAACTAGGGCAGTATTTTTCCCGCAAATATTAATTTAAAAATCCTAGAATTGGTCTGTTCTGTGAGATGAGACCCAGCTGAAGCACACCAGTTCCCAGGGTGTGTCTGTGGCGGGGGGAGGGGGGAATGGTTGCTCTGCTCTGCTATCTCCACAGAGTTGAAGTCACTACAAGGTACCTTTATAACAGGTAACAGATTACCCATCATTTACTTGGTGACTTTTCCTTCCTCAAAAAGGACGGACACACATACACACACTCACATGTCATTCAATCCTCTCACAACCCTGTGGAATCAGTAACACTGCTCTCACCTTATAGACACAGAAGTTCAGAGAAATGGAGTAGCTTGTCCAAGATCCCAGGTGTGTGCAGGTAGTGAATGGCTGGGCCCAACTGTGAACCCAGGTGTGCCACAGATTAAAGGCATGGTATGACAGATTCTCTGGAAGTAACAAAATCTGGTCAATTCTTTCATGGACGTTATTCCAAGGTCCATGTACCCTGTAACCCGGGAAATGGGTTTCAGAGAAACTCCCTTTGGTAGCAGTGCCCCTCTCCCAGGGGTGCTCCTAAAAATCTGTGCGCAAAAGAAGGAGCTAGGGAAATTTCACCGCAAAATATGATTCCTTGGTATAAAGGATATTTTAAGTGAAAAGGCCATTTTAGGTCAGAAAGCACTGGCCTCTCCTCTATAAAACCTGACTAACCTGATTCAGAATCAAAAAAGGGGCTGCTGGAGTCCTTATCACAGAGACCTGGCCCTGTGGTCATTAGAAGCACCGAGACCTGTCTCTCAGGTCAACCTGCAAATCCATCTGTTTCCACCCATCTACACACATCCCTTAACAACCACTTGCTACACACATTCCCTCCAGCAACCAAACGCTACACGTAGACTTTCCAGTTTCTCTCCCCCTCTCTCTTCTAAAAGGCATCTTTAAAAGCCACTGACCAGCACTGGGGTTTTGGGAAATCAAAAACCGTGATATCACCATAACTGGGAGTTGACCTTTTCAGCAAACCAACCAAAGGGAGAGGGGCAGGTTTCCCCGAGACCCCTTCGCCCCTAATAATTTTTACAGGTGTCATGGGTGCTCACTCTTAAAAAAACAACCGCAGCCTGTCTTCTTCTTACTTTATCAAGTTTTTTTTAACTTTAACATTTTATTTTGTGTAAAAAAGGGCACATTTCGTGAATCATTTTCATCTTGTACACAAAGTTATATATAATTATAATGCTTTTCACATCCGTGCTGAAAATTGGTGGATTTGGTAAAAATGAAAGGAACATAAATTTCTCCAAAGGCATTCGCCACGCCGTTATATAGAGACTTCATGAGAAAGTCTCAAACACTTTCTCAATGCTCACGAGTTACCAAGAAAACAAAAGATTAAACTCGTACAGATATCGATCTATATATCAAACACATACAGAAATGATGTAAAAACCTCATGCAGTTTACTTTGACCTCTGTCCTCCAAAGATGTGCCCCGGGACAGATACTTTTCTTTGGTATAAATGACTGTGGCTTCATTTAAAATATGAAAATCAAAGGAAGAAACCCAGTTTGATCACAGTATTTTTAAAATCCCTTCCCAATATTAAAGGATCGTTACTAATATATAGCACCATAGTACAAATCTTGATGGGAGAGGGTATTCACATCGAGCAAAATTAATAATCATAAAAACAAACAAACACTGAAAACCTCTGTTAGTATCCGTAGAATAAGAAGTGATAACAGTGTTAGCTTTCCTCATACACAGCAAGGAAAGGGTTTAAAGAGTTTAAACTACCAAAAGTCCCCAAATAATCCTACCAGGAAAAAAACAAAAGCAAACCCAACATCAGCAGCGCATTTGGAACCATACAAGAGAATGGGCCTATTGAGTTACAGAAGTCGAGTTCTAGAACTCAACTTGAGTGGGCTAAGACATGTATCTCCCCTGTTACTTTATCAAGTTTTTTAGGGGTGAATATTTAAAGACCTTTGCATTAGATGTCCTCTTAAAAGGAAGCGTTGGTTTTACGATTCCTCATCAGGACTTTTAAGAAAAGACTGGGAGGATAGAAGACGTCAGACACGAGCTGCCAAGGAAAAAGAGCTGAAACGGTAGATTGTGCCTAATTTCTATGAAGTCATTGCACCCCTGGGCCACTCCTAATTCATTCTCACTAAACAGGGTGGGGCTTTTCTCCAGAAAACTCCTCTGTCTACACAGTAAATGCCAGGCAGGAATTTACCAATTTACCATCAGGTAAGAATGCAAAGGGTGCTAGAATTCCTGAGCCCTGAGCTTTCCAGACCTCAGTCTAACTTGCAAGTCACCTTTGTTATTTACTTAATCTGTTTGCTGTTTGTACAGGAAGAGATTTATTTTATAATGGAATTTCTTTTTTCACTTGCATTTTCATTTTAAGAAGCTCTTTTTTTGTGTATAAAAATATTTTCTATTGTAGTTCAATGTGCTAACATCTTTTTTTTTTTATTTCAATTTAATATGAGGGAGCAGATTTGGGGTGACATTGTTCTCACTCCCAAGGTAAAGTTCAAGTTGTAAGAGAGCTCCTCATCTAGAGAGCTGTGCTGAATGCCCTCCAACTGGGCACATGAGTGAGATCCCCCCAAATGCCCTCCCTCCTCCTGCCAGTCACCCTCCCCCTTCCCCCTCTCTCCTCACCCCTCCTCCTTGATAGACTACATTCGTGTTTTATCATTCCTATGAGTGTGTGTTTATATATTGGTTTCCTGTTAGCACTGAGTATACATTGGATACTTTTCTTCCTTTCTTGAGATACTTTACGAAGAAGACTATGTTTCAACTCTACCCAGGTAAACACAAAAGATGTAAAGTCTCCAGTCTCCAATGGAATTTCTTATCACCACACCTAGAACAGAAAATGAGTATTATTCTCAGAAGCCGGGGGAAAAAACTCAAAAACAAACTCATTGATGCCAAACTGACTAACTCGCCTTGGTTTGTGGCCGTCACTAAGGAGTAAAAGCTTGAGTGTGCTTTCTCCTGTCACTCGCTCTCTCTGTACCCAAGCCCACCTATGAA
>NW_003852409.1:13873450-13874770 GCF_000181295.1 Otolemur garnettii | reverse complement strand
GTAACAACACACAGACTGCATGGTTTCTATCTAGTTTACGGGTCTCCAGTCCACTCCCACACAGATCACATTGTCAAGGTGAGAACTTATACTCGTTCCAAAGCCAGGCAGAATAACCAGCAGCGGCAGCAGCCAGAAATGCATCTACTCCACGTTGAAACAGGTTCTGTCTCTGTTAATCAGCGTGGCAATTAATCACTGTGTTTGGCTTCAACGCTTTCCTATGGAGGCAGCATTGGGTCATGGAAGAATCTCATGCTGTGAAGTTGGACAGACCCAGGTTTGCAGTATGACTCAGCCCCTGCCAAGCCAGAGACCTCTGTGAGGCTCAGTTTTATCCTCTGTAAACCAGATTTACAAAAGGTCATCGTGAGTATTAAGTGGGATCATGTACATGAAGTATTTTGAATGGTACCTGCTCAGGGGTTCAAGGGTGGTAATCAGGACAGTGCTGAGGGTGATCCTGTTTTCTTTTTTTTTTTGCAGTTTATTTTTTATTTTATTTTTTTGGCTGGGGCTGGGTTTGAACCCACCACCTCCAGCGTATGGGGCCAGCACCCTACTCCTTTGAGCCACAGGTGCCGCCCAGTGATCCTGTTTTCATTTCTACCTTTCCAACCAGGTTATAGTCTCTTGGAACATATTAGCTACTTTGTTTATTTATTTTATTTTATTTATTTAACTTCTTTGGTATTTCCAACAACCTCTAGTATAAAGTACAACAAAGACTAGTCATCCTATAGATATCCAAAAACCACCAAAGTTTTAAAAATCCTCCGTGTTTTAATGCCTTTCATGAAGATGACAATATTTAAGCACAGTAGGGTAAGATATGACCAAAATTTACCCTTTATAGATGAGTCATAGACTGCTTACTATCTGTCATAAATCACTGATAGACCAAGCTTGGGCAGATAAAAAGACTAGAAAAATAAAGAAGTAGGCACTTCTTTAAAATAGCAAATGATGAGGAAAAACATAATTAAATTCAAATGGGGGAGGAGAAGGGAGAAGAGAAAGGGGAAAGGCGTGTGATTGCTCATCTCTCACCTAAGGTGCTCAACCTGACAGCATACAGCATACCCCCGGGGCAAGGGGCTCAAGGTCACCTCATCATTTGTACCCTCATATTAATCTGAAATTGTAAAAGATGGTACCTACACCCCCCTCCAAAAAATTAGCAAACAATGGTTTTGGTATATGAACTGCTCTTCCCTTATTTCCCATGTGCTAATTGCAGATGCCAACCAGAGGTAGACACTTCAGTAGAGAAGGTGATTGCCCTTCTCACCAGCTTCTCAAGAGAAGAGCTCAGAGTGA
>NW_003852409.1:13859493-13873363 GCF_000181295.1 Otolemur garnettii | reverse complement strand
CCTAGCAGAGCTCTTATTAGCACCTGCCAAGGTCACTGCTAACCCAAAGCCTCTTCTTGGAACTCTGTGGCTTTGGACAATTTACTTTACCTTTGATGTTCTTTTTCCCTCCCTCGAGCCAGAGCGTCCCAGTTCTAAATCTATGAAAGACAACGTTGGTCAAATTGGTTTTGTAGCCATTTTAACACTCCTCTGGGACCACTCAAATGTCTACTCAAGCTGATGCAGTTAAGAAGGATCCAAAGATTGAGGTTTAGCCTTTCTTAATCAGAAAATCTGCTGACATCTTCCTGATTACGAGGCTTGGGGGTTGAAAAGGGCCTGCACGGTTAGAAAACAGTCAGTAATTGTTGGTTCTATCATTGTTATTACTCTTATTATTACTGCAATAGGGAAAAATGAAAAGATTAGAATTACTTCATCTTGGTTTATGTCCTTGGTTAGGCCTGGGAAAGCTATCCACCCAGCCACCCGCTCTTTGATGGAGAGGAAAATGGACTCACTAGGAGCAACAGCCTGGACTGGTCCATGTGTGAAGTGAGAGGGCGGGATTAGAGCTTCCCGGTTTTTCTCTGCGGCTTCCTCCTTCAATCATTGTATGGGGATCATATCCATAGTACATGATGTAAAGGATTCCAGACGCCTTAAATTACATAAATGGTATTCATTTCCTTATGACAAAAACTGCCCTCTCCCAGTGGCCTTCAACATGCTAATACTGCCAGATGGACCCCCTTGAATTCCTGCCACTTTCCTCTTAGAGCCACCACAGTGCCCTTTCTACACGTCGTTTCCTCTTTCTGAGATGCTTCTCCTGCAGCCTCTTTGTCTATTTGTTTTTAGCTCAAAGGACTCTTCCAGGAAACTTCCTCTGATTTCCCAGATGACAGAGGGCCCCTCGTCTCACCCTGTAACGCGCTGTGCCGCTCCCCTGCCACTGAGTTGCACTTTCCATTCCTTCCTCTTGTTATTTGATCAAGACCCACTTCCTTATCCAGCTATGCACACCGTGAGGATAGCCCCGAGTTTTTGTTCCCCGCCGTACCTGTCCCCAAATATGTGCCAACATCCGGCAAAGAGTAGGCACTCAATAAATAATTACTGATTAAATAAGTTAATCAGGGCTTCCTTCAATAGCCTCCCTCAACCAGCTGAATCTCTACTGAGAAACACTATAGTACAAAACCATACAACTCAGGACTAAGTCCTGGCTCTGCTATTTCCTGCTGTGGAGTTTGAGCAAGTTAATTTACATTATTGCTCCTCGGTTCCTCACCTGTAAAATGGGGATAACAATTGTGTTTCACAGAATCTAAGATACCTTTGATTATGATACAGACCATGTGCCATTAAAGAAAATCAAATTAGGACACAATGCTTGCTTAGAGTTTTCCATATAAAACCACCCACCATCCCATCAATAGGATGGATGAAGCTGCATTTCCTAAGTGCTTCACGATGCGTGACTCACCTGACTTCTGGCCCCACCGTGGGTGCTTTGCCATTGACCCTTTCTGTGAGATGATCTAACCAGCAGACAGGAACCAGGGAGATGCTATAAACAACCAATAACCTAAAACACACAGTAGCAACAATGTTCATAATTCAACTGAAATGCTAAAGAACAGCTATGACGGGTACAACAGGGTCCAGAAATATCCCCATTGCCACCTCTGCCCTGCTGACCGGTAGGAGGGCGTGGTTTACAAGATGCAAGTCAACACGAGGCAAGCTAAGATGCACAGATAGGGTGCTTGGCAAATTGACGAAATACAGTAGTAGATCTCGGCTTATGAGAATTAAGTACATTAGCGGACATGAAGTGCACAATCTGTCCCTATAAAACCTTAAACACACGGTAACAAGTCGTCAGTATCTCCATGCAGATACCATCTACCTGGCAGTCTTCAGCCCTAGGATCCCCCACCCCCACCCCGAACAAGTCTGGAACAACCAGACCAACAGATGCCTCCCTCAGAGACTCGGCACCACCTCAGACAAGTTCCTTCTTTCATTCTATATAATAACAGCAAGAATCCAGAGCTTGGAGGAATTTAGCCTCTTCAATTGTGCAGTGGTAGGATCACAACTTCCCACCAGCTAGACTATCAGTGCCATGAAGGCAGGGACTTTCCTCTGTGTGTTCATTGCCACGTCCCTGGTGCCCAGAACAGTGCCTGGCACTTAGTAGGTACAGAATGCATGTAGCTGAATCAGTGAATGTTCCCGTAGATATTTATTAGAGCTTATAATGGGGGGTTGAGAGAATCCACACAGTGGCGGGTATGACTGTTAAATGTAAAATGTAAAAAAGGCTTTGATCTTCTAGTCTTCCCCTTTACCATGACGGCCTTGAAAATATCCCAGTTTTAGAGGGGCAGTTGTAATGGAGAGAAACTTAATAAGTTAAAATGATATAATTAATTATATTCAGTGTCAATGTAATTACATAGTGATCCAAGGCTGCTCATGGGTCACCTGGCAACAGTGAAAGAAAAACAGTGGCAGGTGTCTGGGCTCAGTTCAGGTTTGCTAACTAATTAGACGAGGGTTTGTTTTCCCCCAGAAATCCTAGGCAGTTTTTAGTTGGCTCAGAAATTAAAAGTTGGAACCCAAAGGCATCAGACACTTCTGTTTATCTTTCTTGCTTCTGGTCTGGAAGACATTTTATCTTTACGATGCTTTCCTATATATTTCATTTCATGCATTAGAAGTTCATTTCCTATTTTAAGTGTCAGGCTTCTGATTATAGCAGTTTTAGATTGACTTTAAAAGCAAAGATTGAAGTCAGGTTTGGATTGTCATCCTGTCATTTACTTGCTGTGTGACCCTGATGATGTTACTTGACCTTTCTGTGCTCCAGTTTCAAAATCCACAGAATAAGAATAAAGACAATGCTGACATCACTAGACTGAAACGTGGATTAAACAAACAAGCAATGCTAAGTGTTATGTAAGTAGTAAGTAAATGAAAATCAAGATACGTGAGTTCCCCAAGAGTGTCTGGCAATAATTGATTGTATGATAGTTTAGGCCTTGATAGGAGTAACCGTAAACTGTTTATACCAGGCTTATATTCACATGTGACTAGTGCAAACAAAAAAATGTAACTCCTACATAAAAGCCTGGTTTTATTCAAGGATTGTTCTGGTAGATCATTGGCTAAGGTTTTTGCATGGAATAGAAACTTAGCTGATTTTAAGGTGAGTCATTGTATGGGCTGGGGCCAGAGGGCTGGAATCAAGACTCAGAAAAGGACAGGAACCAGGGATTTCAAGAACAGGTCCCACTGAGAGTTCCTCTGGGAATGACTCCAAGAAGATTTTTCTCTCTTGCACCGCGTCCTTAGAGATCTGCATTCTCATGAGAAAGTATGACTGGCCTGAAATCACGTGCCCACCTTTCGGGCTAGCAGTAGGGAACAGAGGTGTACCTACATGCCTCGTGCCACAAGGTGACAGGCATGGAGGAGAGAGAGTTACACAAAGGGAAATTCTGATGCCATTACCAAAGAAGTAAAGAAGGTCGCTAGGCAGGCCAAAAGTAGCAGCTGTCCACCATGTGAAGGAAGAAGGAGAAAGGGCAATGTTGCTAAAATCCTGTTTATGTTTGCACTGTAGGCCTTTCCAAAAACCAAGATATGTTTCTCCCCACAGAGGGTACCCATTGAGAAGCTGTCTTATCCTGGGGCATTTATGCAAGAAGACCAAGAATCTGGTGTTCATCATAAACTGCTCTCTGTGGCCTAATGAATAAAACCTCTAGTTGTTCGTGTTGCTGTCATTTAAATACTCATCTTCAGCTCACAGTTTCATAATAGCAATAATGTCTAGTTTAATCAAAACAACATTATGCTCAACTTTCAGAATTCCACAAACAATAAGCTTACAAAACCAACTCGCATATTCAGGAATTTTTTCAGTTGGGTTGTTTTTGGCTGTGAGTACCAGAACACCCAAAATTTGAATTTGCTAAAGCCAGATGAAAACGAATGAAACTGGATGTCCCGATGTGGGACAGACTTCCGGGAACTTAATCTGGTGGTCTCAGTTCCTCTTCTCAGCAATGACCATGATACTTTCTGCCCTTGTTTTCTCTCTGAAGATCTCAGGCTAGGAGCAAGACGGCTGAAGAATTTCCAGTCCTCACCAGCACCCAAAACACTATCTGGAGGAAGATGAGATCACTTCTGAAGCCAGATGTCATGAATAAGGTGACTTTCCCTAAAAGTCTCCAGCAACGTTTTCTCTATCTCATTGGCTCAGACTGGGTCATGTGCCCAATCTTGAAATAACCCAGTGGCCATAGTGATACCATATGCTAACTGGGTTAGATCTGGGTTCTCTACTGGCAAAGAGAATTATATTAATCGTGCCTAGTCCCCAACTCACAGGCCACCAGACAATAATAAAGAGAAGTGTTTAAAAAAATACAATAGGCTCGGCGCCTATGGCTCAACCGGCTAAGGTGCCAGCCACATACACCTGAGCTAGCGGGTTCGAATCCAGCCCAGACCCGCCAAACAACAATGACGGCTGCAACCAAAAACAGCCAGGCGTTGTGGCGGGCGCCTGTGGTCCTAGCTACTTGGGAGGCAGAGGCAGGAGACTCACTTGAGCCCAGGAGTTGGAAGTTGCTATGAGCTGTGATGCCACGGTTCTCTACCCAAGGCGACAGTAAAAATACAGTAGGCGTTTGTCTTCCCCTCTTCTCCATCCCACTATCTGGACCTATCTACTGTCTACCTCCACATCTGAGAAATTTAAGATTTATGAGGCCACTTCCCACCAGCAATGCTGAAGATATCATGAGCTTTCTGACCTCCTTTGCAGCCAGAGCAGAGGATCACTTGTAGCTGTCTCAGTTGGTTTCTCCCTTAGAACCTATGATGCAAATAGCCAAACACCACCCAGAAAATCCATTTGATTGGCAGGTGGTAGCTAAAGATGACAGTGTCAGGACTAAAGGGACATCCAGTGTAGGCTTGCCATATTTAACATGAAAACACATGACTCCCAGTTAAACTTGATTTTCAGGTAAACAACAATTTTTAACATAATTGTTTTAGTGTAAATATGCCTCAAAGTTGCACGGGACATAGTTATACTGAAAAATTATCCATCATTTATTTAAAATTCCACTGTACCTAAGCGTCCTGTATTTTAGTTTCCCCCAACTTGATGGCATCCAGTTTCTGGTGGCGGCGAAATGTTTTATGGCAAAGGCAGGAAAGTCCTCCTCAGATTGGGATTATGACTGGTCTTCCATGCTCACTGCCTCCCTCCCTTTCTTCTGTTCAATTTCCAAGCCTCGTTCTGTATCCCATTACCAGAAATTCTTTTAGAATAAATCATACAATGTAAGCTTGGGTTGCCTGCAACTACAAACCCTGGTCCTACGAACCACAATGTCAACTACAAAAAGTTGAGCCTGTCTCCTAGCAGTGAGATTAGTGTGGAACACTAAGTGGAGAAAGAACATTTTTCTTTTAAAGCAAAAGTAGCACAGGACTCCCTTCTAAAGACCAGGACTTGAGAAAATAGAGTTCTTTGCAAGTTTCTGCTTGGTCAGTGTTTGAAGGAAATTCACACAATGCTTCTTGCTTCAACTAAGCTAACTGCGAAATGAAAACAATTTTGGAGTGTTAAATGACTTGAAAACAAGGATTACAAACGTCTGGCATAGACAAACCTTTCCTTTCCTAAGACTTTTCCTTTCCTTTAGTCCAGGGCTGGGGAACCTTTTCAGGTTGCAAGGCTGCATTAATTTACTGTAATCAAGATTTACAGCACTAATTTGCTGTAATCAAATAGGGCCACATCACAAAACTTCAATTAGATACACTTAAAAATGTATATTATTTTGTAAAAATGTAACTACTATGTCCTCAACAATTTCAAAGAATGAAAACTGCTTGTTAATTTTAAAGTTAACTAACTTTCAATGACTTTGTTGTGTCTGCTTTGTGTTGGGAAGTATTTGAGTCTTTGGTTGCAGCATGGAGGTCCACCATTTCAGATGATCCTCTACATGGGTGTCAGTCCTTTGTGACCCGAAGGGCATCTTGATTTGCGTTAGGTAGGAGAATGTAGATTCATAGCAAGAAGTAGTTAAAAAGCAAGAAAGCATTTTTCGGGCATGTCACTGGAGGCGTGGGTATTCTACCACATTTTTCCATATTTCAATTGGATTTTTCTTAGCACCAAACAATGACTTTAAAATGTTATTATTGAGAGCTCAATCGATTCCATCTATAGGTACCTTGGTGATATCAGCGAGGTGAGGTTGAACTGCTAATCTGAGGGTGATGTCATGATTCTCAAAGTCAGCTGCATGTTCTTCAAATGATTACCATATAGCATCCCGTTCATCAGTGACTTTTGCTAATCAGAGAAAATGTTCATCTTCAATTTCCTTTTGAAGATGTGCTTTGAAAAAAGACAGGTTTTTCCTAAAATTCTTGGATTTTTTTGGCCACGTATCAATATATAAATTGAGTTTTACTTTGCAAAGAAATATTCGAGTCATTTTTATTTGCCCCACCAGCACACAGAAATGCTGCATTCCTATACAAATCATCTTTCAGTAATTCTCATTGCTAGTTCTGTTCTTCATAAAACTTAACATTCTGTTCTTGAAGATCACCTGTCCCTGAAACAGCCAATGCACGTTAGTATGATACCGCGAATCCACACTGAATGCCTCATTGTTCGACTTCATCATGTTACAAGGCTGACAATGCTATGTTGCCTTTGCACCAGCACAGTTTACAATACTTATAATTTTGTTGCAAAGTATCACTTAAATAAGAGCCTTAGCACAGAGCAAGATACAATGAGAGGAATGAGAGCACCTAGCTCTGTTCATCTGTTTTCATCTGGGCAATAAACACTTCATGTTTTCCTGACCTAGAAGGTGCACCATCTGTATATACACTCACTAAATTTGTCAAATTCAGTCCAACTTCATGCCATGTATCTTGAAAGTTGTCGAAGATTATTCCCTGTTCTGTTTTCAAGGGTCCCCAAAGTGAGTAACTCTTTGCAGCAAAGAAAATCTTCAGTTAGGACCTGAATGAAGTATGAAACTGGCACTGAGTCAGTAGTACCAACTGATTAATCCAAAGCAATGGAATAATATATACTTTCCTTTTAAAATATTGCATGAAGTTATTTTGTCAAGTTGAAGGTTAATTCATGCTGCCAATCAGTTATGGTTCTCCTTGAAAGAAGCAGTTTTTTGTACTTTAAAATGTTTGTACTTTGAAAAATAGGGATCCAAGCATCCTACAACTTCTACAATGCATTCTTTCGCCATTTTCACATAACTGGATGGCTTCCCTTTTCCCCCAAGTACTTAAGCTACTTCATTCCTTGAAAGAATTGTCTTTGTTTTCACTTTTCTTCTTTTAATTTCTGAAACACACCCTTTCATACTTCTCCCTCTAATTTAAAAGATCTGTTGGTCCTAATGAGTTTTATAATGTTGATGAGCATTGATTATCTTTTGTTGATATGTCAGGATCACCAAGCAAGCAAGTCATTTTATCTTTAGCAGAAACAAGATATTGCAGTTTCCAATTCTCATTACAAAATCTGTTTTTATCTGTTAGCATTCTCTTGGTCTTCTTTGACAAGATAGATTGTTAAGCAGACAAAACTTAAAAGTACTTTCAACCTATGAACTGTTCACAAATTCTCCTTTCAACAGAAATACAGTTCACCATTGTAAAAAGGTGATAACCAGGCTGGTGAACTCAACTGCCTTAAACTCTTGCCAACCAGCATTATGTGGTAGTGGCACCAGCCAGGTTGGGGAAGTTAAAACTAAACCATGAGTATATCAGCCATCAATTTAGCTCTTATGGCTTACTAATATTCTAATTGTGGAGTCAATGTGGGAGAAGTATTTCACTGAAACTTATTTCATTCTTTGATATTTTAAATATATTCATTTTAAAAATAAAATACAAATACAAAAGATGAAAAAATATATTAATAAAAATAAAAGGATTTGTTCTGTAAAATTTGGATTTCTCCAAAAGCTGCATTTAAGGCTCTAGAAGGCCACATGTGGCCTTAAGGCTGCAGGAATCTCCACCCCTTCCTCTCTAACTAATAAGACTAAACTCTTGTCATAGACAACAATCTCCTTATTATTTGAGTTTAGAATACAAATACATTAAAAACCTATAGTGTAAAAAGCATCATTAATATTTTTGACTCCTGAATTTACACTGTATTCATTGTCATACTTCCCCAGAACAATATCTCTTCACAGTTTAAATTCCCTTTGAAACGAGAGCAGATGCTAATTCGCGAGTCGTCACTGGGCAGTGTGATGAAGCAGTTTAATTTTGCTAACAGCAACAGACTAGATACACTGGTCATAAAAGGAGCTTGTTGGTTCTTGATCACAAAATTTGCTCCCTGGACCACATGCCGGGGAATGGTGGGTCTCTTGAGCCTGTGGCTGGTTACGTGATACTAGACGCTGAGACTGAGTGGTGCTCGTAAGTGCTCGCCGCCTCCCTGGGATTTCCCTGCTTCCTCCCTCACAGCTGAAGGTGCTGGCCTGGCTCTGGGAGCTAAATGTGAAGCCAACTGCAAATTTCAAATACGAACAGGCAGCTAAAATAGACGGCTGTAGGGTTTGGGTTTGGGTTTGGGTTTCCCACCCAGCATCCTCTTTCTTTTCTCTCACAGCCTGATTTCCTGACACGAGGGTGTGGCTCCCACGTAATGGACAAGCTGGCAGGGAAGGTGAAACCAAGGCCTGCCACCGTACTAAGGAAACTGAAGGTGGCCTGGATGCCTCCTTCTGCTGGATCCCACAGACTCCTTGATTCTGTGCAATTGTCCCTAACCTCACCAAAGTGGGGGAGACAGTGGCCAAGGTCTGGTATAATATGTGGCCAGAGTGACGTGGAGACATACGTCACCAGTAACACAGGGACCGGGCCACTCAGTCAGAGCCGATGGGACACAGTGAAACTCGGGCTGCCACTTCTGGGGGGACAAAAAGCCATTTTGCTCTTTTCCATTGGATTTGAAGTGATAGGAAATCAGGTTTGGAATGACAAAAATTGCTTCTATGAATAAGAAGCTTATCTAAAAATAGGGCAAATCGGAGGGCAGAAAGATAAAAGACAAAGTAAGTCTTGGTGACATCACCTACTTCTTTCATCAAGACATTGCTAAAACCAGACCTACCTCCAAAATTCCCTTTTCTGGGTCTGTTTAATTTCTATCACTTGGAACACACAGTTCTGACTGCTCTCTTTGGTTTTCTCCCATATGCAAGTATTAGACTGTTCTGAATGAAGAATAGTCCCATTCAGGCCTAGGGCCTTAGCCTTAGCCTTCCAGATCACCACTAGGCAGACAGAGCCTTGTCCAGGATCTCCTGCTAACCTATCATTGAACTTCATGCAAGTCACCTCACGTGGGTGTCTCCGTCTCCCAGCCTGTCAAAGGAATATTCCTACTCACCCTAAGCTGCACATGGATAAGGAAAAGCACCTGGTATAATACTACTGGGTTCTAATGCAGTGTCATCATGCTGACTTCCCAAGCCGTCTAGGAAGCTTCTCCAAAAGAAGTATTCTGGGACCAAACTTCTTTCTTTTTGCTTTTCCTGGAAGGAGTGATGTGTTCCAAAATCAGACAGTTCATAAGACACACTGGATTTTAATTTAGCCACTTTGAAGTTGATTTTTTGCTCCATATTTTAATGGTCAAACCATGTTTTCCACTGAGAGTCTATTATTTTTGGGAGAAAATGGCTAAAAGTTAAATATACAAAAAAAAGTTAAATATAACGATATCTGCTTGAGTTAGATGAATTAACTTAAATAATAACATTCAATAAGTGTTATTTCACAAAACCCTACCCTCAACTCAACATTAAATAAAATTAACTTCCTGGTTTGTTTATTTTTCTTGGGGAGGAAGGGGTGGTGCTGTTTTAGTTATCAGATTTCTCCAGAAAAGCTAACAATTTTCTGATTGTGTGTTCTTGAGAAAATGACTAAACATAAAACTATGAAGCGCAAAAGTAATATTGAAAGGAACAAAAATCTCAGTGTCTCCATGATTGTCTAAGAATGGTGTTAACAACATAACTGCTCCCACCAGACTTCTCCTTTTATTACTATATCGTTTCTGGAATAACCAAAAAAATAAAACAGAAAGGGGCTTGAGGTAAGTAGAGGTGAATTCTTCCGTCACTATGTTCCTGCAGGAACATCTTGGCTTCCAGGAAGGTCTGCTCACACCTGCATCTCTACCCCTGTTGTGCAATCCAGTGCTGTCAGGAATAAAGCTGAATTTTGATATCTGTGCATCAGACTCATGTTTTCTTCCTAAATCATGATCAGTTACTTCCTTGAAAGCTCCCCAGAGGGAAGGTGCTTGGCATGGATAACCCAGGGAAGTCTGGTGTGCTTGGAGACAGAGCGAGTTTAAGTGGAAAGAACCATGAGGTGAAGTTGTGGAAGATGCAGTAACCAGATTATGCATGATCTTGTCGCCATAAGTATTTGAGTTTTATTCAAAGGCCAATGGAAACAACCATCAAAGGGTTTCAAGTAGAGGAGTGACATGCTCAGAAATATTGGTCTGTAAGGCATAAATTACAGGGGAGCAAACACAGCAGAGGGGAGATAGGTTATAAGGACACTGCTGCTGTCCAAGTGGTCTGACTTGGGGCAATAGCAGTGGAAATAGAAATTAAGAAATGTGGATTAGGTGAAAATATTTTTTGGAGTTGACAATATATTGATGTATTATATCTGGAAGATACTACTGGGTTTTGCTCTACTAAAATCCATTTTTTTTTTTTTTTGCAGTTTTCTTTCTTTTTTTTTGGCTGGGGCTGGGTTTGAACCCGCCACCTCCAGCATACAGGGGCGGCACCCTACTCCTTTGAGCCACAGGCGCAGTCTGATCTATCTTCTTTTCAACAGTACACAGAACCCATGCTCTTTACCTGGGCACCTGGTAGGTAAATACAGCCACGTCAAGTTTCAGTCAGTGATAGGGATGTGATGTGTGCAAATTCTGAGACATATCCCCAAAGAGAGAAGGAATGTCCTCCTTTCTCCCATTCTGATGCTTAGAACATGGACGTTATGGCTAGAGCTGCCTCCTGAACCATGAAAATAAGGACTGGGGTAGATCACTTGCAGTGGTGGTCCTGGTGATTTGTCCAATCCTTCTATGTACACCCCTTTGCAATATAGTGTTGATACTTTTTCCATAAAGAGATGGAGACTATTTTCCCATCCCTTGAAGCTGGACAGGTCTGACTACTTTCTGTGACCAGCAGGTACAGCAGAAGTGATATTGTAGGACTTAAAGCCCAGACCGCAAGAGGTCATATAGCTTCTACTCTCTCCTTCCTAAGCTCTGTTCTGAGACCAGCAGGTAAGGACGTCTAGTCTAACCTACCAGAGGATGAAGGATGCCAGTTAACAGGATGCCACTGAATTATGTGGAGGAGACCCACTGGCCAACCAACAGACAGCACCAAGTACATCAAACACAAAACTGGATTCTTTAAACCTTTAAATCAAATTGCCTAGTTTTATCATTTTTAAGTTATTATCAGACTTGAATATTTAAGCTCAAGCAATATAAAAGCTCTTAAATTTCAAGTTTAATACCATGAAGGCTATGTTAGCCAGTTTGATGAAAGTATTTCAAATCATATATAAAACCAGCACACTGTATCCCCCCCAAAATAAATAAATTTCAAGTTAATCATCTTTCTTTTTAATTTTTTTATTAAGTCATTTATACATAGATCACAAATACATTTATGCCTTTGTGGAATTCAGTGTGTTGATCATTTGTACAAATTGGAGTGCTTATATCCTACTAATTATCATAGCTTTCACCTCATTTCATCCTACTAATTAACATAGCTTTCATCACATTTACTTAATCACACAGACATTTGTGTTCAATACTTGATAGATTTGACTTGTACCCTTGCAATATGCTTGATAGGTGTGGTCCCACCATTAATCCTCCCTTCCCACCCTCTCTCTTCCCTCCTTTATCCTGGGCTATAGTTGTGATTCATCTCTCATATGAAGTATGAGTGATTATAAATTGGTTTTATAGTAGTACTGAGTACATTGGATATTTTTTCCATTCCTGAAATACTTGACTAAGAAGAATATTTTCCAGTTCCATCCATGTAAACATAAAAGAGGTAAAGTCTCCATCTTTTTTTAATGCTGCATAGTATTCCATGGTATACATATACCACAATTTATTGATCCATTCATGGGTCAGTGGGCATTTGGGCTTCTTCCAAGACTTGGCAATTATGAATTGAGGTGCAATGAACCATCTGGTGCAAATGTCTTTGTTGTAATGTGATTTTTGGTCTTTTGGATATACACCTAGTAGAGGAATTGCAGGATCAAACAGCAGGTCTACATTTAGATCCTTGAGTGTTCTCCAAACTTCTTTCCAAAAGGAACATACTAGCTTGCATTCCCACCAACAGTACAGAAGTTTTAATCATCTTCAAAAATCAAGATTGAAAACTGCCAAAGTGATCTTTTCTCCTTACTTTAAATACCTTATCTTCAAAGCATTTATGCTTCTTACCCACTATTTATAGTTAGTTTTGGTCAGAATAGAAGTGAAGCTATGAAAAAAAATTGGTAGTTTAAACACAATTAATCCAAATAATAATAGATTTCATGCAGACATTTCAGCCAGAATACTTTTCATTCAAGCGAAAGTATTCATTCTTTTTGCCATTAAGTTTTGCATTTTCTATTGGATATGTTGTAATTTTTTGTCTGGGGACAGCCTTTCTAAGCCATCATTTGTGAACTCCCAGAAACACTATTTTTAACTTAAACTTATAACATCTTTCCATGAATGGAAAGCACTCCAAGTGCTTTATTGGAGTAAAAATATCCTTTATCAGTAAAACAAAGATGACCTCATATCTGATATTTTTAAATTGTGTTTGTCTCATCTGTCTCTCTTTCTTTACCAGGCATCCTCAAACTACAGCCCGCAGGCACATGCGGCCCACCTTGGACATTTATCTGGCCCACTGAGTGTTTTTGCTGCCACTGCCTGTCCTGCTTAGCAGCCCACTCATCCTGGGGCCCGCAGTCCAGCCCTCCAATGGTCTCAGGGACAGTGAACTGACCCGCTGTTTAAAAAGTTGGAGGACCCCTGCTCTTTACTGATAAAGATTCTCATCCAAGCACTGATCTAATATCCCTGGGGTGAGGGTTATGAGGCACCAGCAGGCCAAGTTACAATGATAAACAAAAGTTCATTGGATAAAAATCAAGTGATAATCGTTAAATCTTGGCTTATGTCACTTTGACTTATACCCTCAGAGTTGCCAACATAAGCACAATTTCAACTGCCCAGCAGAACAGCCTGCTGCCACCATGAAACAGCAGCACTGGAGCATTTAATTACTTCTTTATAATCAGGTGATTTCTAGATGATTCCAGGATCAGACATCCTAGACAACCATGCATTTCAATTAAACTTTTACACTTTTTATGTCTAAAAAACAAAAAAAACTCTGTTCATGGGATCAGTCCTTTTCCCTAAAGCTCACCTGTTCTTAAGAATAATCATGCATAAAAAACAGATCTCACTCTCAGAGAGCTCTCAGATAATTCAAAGAAAACTAATATTCGCCTTATAGGAATCCCTGAAGGTGATGAAGTTGCTTCACAAAACACTGAGGCACTTCTTCATGAAATTATGAAAGAGAACTTTCCAGACATGCCAAGAGATCCTGAAATTCAGATAGCAGATAGTTTCAGAACCCCAGCATGACTCAACCTGAACAAGACATCCCCCAGACACATCATAATT
>NW_003852409.1:13834895-13855475 GCF_000181295.1 Otolemur garnettii | reverse complement strand
AAGAAAGATGGAGACTTTACGTCCTTCATGTTCACATGGATGGAGCTGGAAAATGTTCTTCTGAGCAAAGTATCACAAGAATGGAGGAAAAAGTATCCAGTGTACACACCCCTATTATGAAACTAACTTATACCTTTTATATGAAAGCTATAACCTAATAACAGCCTAAGAATACGGGGAGGGAGGAGGGAGAGGGGAGGGAGGCATGGGTGGAGGGAGGGGGATTGGAGGGATCACTTTTGAGGTTTATCTTACAAGGGTACAAGTGAATCTTTCTAAGAGTAGAATGTGAACGTTTTTGAACAATAACTAAGAAAATGACATGAAGGCTGTGTTAACCAGTTTGATGGAAGTATGTCAGATTGTGTGTGACAACCCCACGCTGTACCCCAGAAGTGCATTAATGTACATAGTTACCATTCAATAAAAAAAAAAAAAGATTAATCATGCATAGTTGGACTGTTAATAGGATGCCACTGAATTATTCAGAACACCATGCCCATACAGGCCACCGCAGATAATCAGAAATATACACTTCCTGATTAGTGGATATAGATAAGCAAATTTGTCCTCCCACAAGAGCCAAACCTGCCTCTCGCTTTCTACCAGTTGTTAATGCTGTTGGGCAAAGATATGCTTCCGGTGTTAATTGATGCCCTTAGCAAGGATAAAGTTTCCAAAACGCAATCACAAAAAATGGGCTCGCCTGGCTTCTATGGGAAAGCACTTTCTTCCTTCCTCCTTCCTCCCTTCTTTCTTCCCTTCCTTTCTTTCTCTCCTTTTTTTTTTCCTTTATTCCTTTCTATTTTCTTTACAATTTGCAAGGCATATTAATTTACATTAGATCATTTAGTGGAGGCAGAATAGATATCCTTCTTCTTTTTGACAGCTCAGCAATTTTTAGCATATTCCCAAAGTTATACAGCCACCACCACTAATTCCAGAAAATTTTTAAGAACTCAGAAACTCCTGCCATATTAATTAATAGTTACTACCCATTTTCACTGCCTCTCGTTTTTGGAAACCACCCATGTACTGACTGACTCGTAGAGTTGCCTGTTCTGAACATTTTATATAAATGGCATGTGGCCTTTCCCACCTGGTTCTTTCACTCAGTGCAGGAGTTCTCAACCTGTGAGTCATGACCCATAGGAACTGTATTAAAGGGCCACGGCACTAGGAAGGTTGAGAACCACTGACTTAATGTAATGTTTTCCAGGTTCTTAGTCCACCTTTTGGTTAAAGAACCTTCCGGCCTATGGATATGTGAATTGTTTCTCTAATCTTGGCTCTTAACAGAACTGCTGCTATGAACATTTATGTGCATGTGTGTTCAACTTGTTTGGTATGTACCTAGTAATAAAATTTGCAAATAATATGATGTACCCAGGACACAGGCCAAGTGGTGAATCTCCTGGGATCTTCCACCATGTCCTGATGGCGCTTTGCAGGCTGGACATTCCTTAGGTCCTCAGAGATGACACGAAGGGAGCTGGCAGTTGCTGCATCCAGGCTCATAGATTATTGAGGAACTATCAGACTGCTTTCAATAGCAGCTACACCATTTTTCCTTCTCACCAGCAATTCCTCCACATCTTCACCAACACTTTATTGTCTTTTTTAATATGGCCATCTTAGTGGGCATCAGTTAGTATCTCATTATAGTTGTAATTTGCATCCCCGAATGGTTAACAATACTGACTACATTGTAATGTGCTTTGGGGGCATTTGCATATCTTCCTTGGAGAAGTGTCCACTCAAATCCTTTGCCCATTTATAAAATGAGTTATGTTTTTATTGTGGAGTAGGAGGAGTTCTTGATGTGTTCTTGGGGAGTCTCTTATCACATATGTGACTTATAGATATTTTCTTCCACTCTGTGGGTTGTCTTTTCATTTTCTTAATAGTATAATTTTAAGCATAATTTTTTTAATTTTAAAGAAGCCCAACCTATATTTTTTACATACTTGTTCTCTTGGTATCATATCTAAGAAATTATTGCCTAGTCCAAGGTTACGAAAATACTCTAAGAGTTTCATAGTTTTAGGTCTTTGATCCATTTTGAGTCAATTTTTGTAAATAGTGTGAGGTAGAACCCAATTTCTTTATTTTGTATATGTATATCCAGTTGTCTCAGAGCCATTTTTTTTTTTTGAAGACACTGTCTTTTCCCCATTGAATGGTCTTGCACCTATTAGGTCAACTGTAGACATATTGGTTTCTTTCTGGACCTTCAACTCTATTCCATTGATGTATACGTCTATTGTTATGCTAGCACCATACCATTTTAAGGTCGCGACCCACAGGAACTGTATTAAAGGGCCACGGCACTAGGAAGGTCGAGAACAACTAGAAGGTTATTTATTATTTTTATGGAAACATAATACTTTAGTACCATACTGTTTGGGGTACTGTAATTTCATAGCAAGTATTAAAATGAGCAAGTATAAGTCCTTCAACTTCATTCATTTTCAAAATTGTTTTGGCTACTCTGTGTCCCTTACATTTCCATATAAATTTTAGAATCAGCTTGTCAATTTCAACAAAAAAGCACCTGGGATTTGTTAAAGATTACATTGACTCTATAGATCAATTTGAGGAATATTGCCATCTTACCAATATTGTCTTCTGACAGGCAACCAGGCAAAGAGCCAAAGAGCTTCAGCCTTGGGATCTCCAAGACCTCCACTAAAAATCTCCAAGTCAAGGTGACTATCAAAGAAATACCAATTAGAATACCAGTGACTTCACTCCCAAATCCTGTTAAAGACCCAGTTGAACTTGGTTCCCATAAGGAGAAGCTTTCATCCCAGCCAACACATCACCTAGAAGCCTGCAGACAACTACATCCTGATATTGAAGATCAGATTGTGTGTTGAAGGTTTCTAAGAATTTCCAAGAAACAGATAAAGGCTCATTTCAGCTCAGTTCCCTGCCAAAAATCTGCATGCAGAGGCGGCCTGCTCACTTTGCCTGGCTTTCTTCACCAATCCCATCTCTTTCTCTTGTGGACACATGTTCTACTTTAAATGCATCCAAACTTGGACATCTGAAAGGGAGGCTTTGAGACTGATCTGCCCCCTGTGCTGAGGATCGACAGAGATACCTCCCATGGAAGAATGGCAGATAAGAACGCTGACCCTTCTCCTCAAGCAGCACATGCCCCTCCTGGAGCACACGATGCATGTGGCCGTGAGCTCCAGCAGTTCTGGAAAGATATGAGCCTGGATGCAGACACCACAAACTTCCTTCTTGTTGTCTCTGAAGATCTAAGGAGCATCCCACCTGCAAGGAGCCAGCAGGACCTCATGGAAGATCCCAGGAGATTCACCCACTTGGCCTGCGTCCTGGGTACACCAGCTTCTCCACTGGCTGACATTACTGGAAAGTGGAAGTGGGAAAGGTGAAGGAGTTATCTCTCGGTGTCTGCAAGGACTCAGTTGTCAGAAAGAAGAGCAATTTATCCTCTGAGCATGGCTCCTGGATCATCAGTATGAAGGCAGGAGCAATTTGTGCCAACTTCATCCCAGAAAGTAGGATTCCTGCAAGCCCTGGACTTCAGTGTGTGGGAATTTTCCTGAATGTTGAGATAGAAGAAATTGGTTTTTCAATTTTGGAACTGATGACAGTCCTCTCTCTTCTCTGCAGTCTTTTTGCCCATTTTTCCTTCTTGAGCTGCCAGGAGAAGGTGATGGTGGTGTCCTGAGAATCTGCCCATGAGAAATTGAGCTCTTTGTAGAAGGTTTCTAGAAGCTTTGGTCCATTTTTCCTTCTTAGCTGCCAGGAGAAGGTGATGGTGGTGTCCTGAAAATATGCCCATGAGAAACTGAGCTCTTTCTAGAAGCTTTCTAAAGAAGTCAAAGAGATCTTTGGCCTGAGAAATGTCAGAATGATCAAGGAAGAGATAGTATGCTGTTGTGCAAAGATTTGTCAAATATTGTTAAGTGCATTTCATAGACTCTGTAGCAATAATTATATAGGACAGTTTGGGATAAATATTTTAGGCTTATAGATCATTAACTATGAGATATTTGGGGATGTCATTAAGTACTTTAAGCCTCGGTTTTCTGGTCTGTAAATTAGAATAATTATATCTCTCAGCCAAATAGCTGTGATGATTAGAGACATCTCTGTAGTAACAGTTTTAGTAAATAACAAACGGAGAACAGCAGGTTGTAGGTTGACTAGATACTAGATTTTGTGGATAGAAACTGTCTTTTTGATTTTATGGCTTTTTTGGTGCAATTCCTGATGATAGTCCTCTGTGGGCAAAGAAGAATCAGATAGAACCACCATGAGATGCTTTGATAAGGCATAAAATTTCAGAGAGAGAGAACTAGGTCCTGGGGAAAACTAAGCTTCTCATTTTTATTTTCTCTGAAACACAGTTTCTTGAGAGAACAAAGAACTTTGACCAAGGCATATTGTGAGTGGTGATTCATTATCCTGGGAATTATCCTCTGCCCATTTCAACAATTGACCTGTTGTGTACTTGTCAGTGTACTAGGGTATAGTTGATAGGCATGAAGATGCCAATCGGTTTAACGAGATAATGTCAAGTTTATACAATGGCAAAAGATTCAGAAACCTCTGGAATCAATTATATGAAGGAGGAAATGATTGTTCTGAAGACTGGGTCCCTGAAGGTCTGTCCAGCAGATGCAGTTTCACTTGCAAACCCCACCCCCCCGCATTTTCTGAGATGAAAGGCCATCTCTAGGCAAGCCCAAACTTTAGGCCAGTATTGCTCATTTTTGACTTGTAAGAATTCTTTATCAATCATGTTAACTCATTACCATGTATTCATCATAATGTTTTTAAAGTTGTTTTTGGATTTACTATTAATCAAATTTACATATGCTTGCTATTAAATTTATAAAATGTCAAAAAAAAAAAGCCATAAAACAATATGGTCTTCCCATCCATAAACATAAAGTGTCTTCCCTTTTAACTCCTTAATTTCTTTCAATAGGGTATTCTAGTTTGTACTGGACAAGTCTTTTGCTTGTTTTATTACATTTATACCAAAGTAATTCCTTCTTTTTGAATTGTGTATCTGGGCTTTATATCTGGCATCCTTGCTGAAGGTGTCAGTTCTAGGGGTTCCAGGATTCCTTAAAATCTTCTATATACGAGATCATGTCTTCTGCAACTAAAGATAGTTTTACTACCTCTCCAGTGCTATGAACATTCATATCCAAGTATTTGTTTGGACATGTGCTCTAACTTGGGAAGGGGGTAAACAACACCTAGAAGTGGAATTTCTGGGTCATACAGTGAACGCATGTTAACATCATTAGAATCAAATCTTACCAAACTGTTTTTCAAAGTCATTGTACAACTTTGCACTCCTGCCAGTAAAGTGTAAGTTATTTTCAGTTAACCTATAATCTCACCAACATTTGGTGGTCATGTTTTTCTTTAATTTTATCAGTCTAGTGGGTGCACAGTGATATCTTAATATGGTTTTAATTAGAATTTCTCTGATGGTTAAAGATGTTAAGCATCTGGCATGGATATGAAGAGAGAGGAACACTTTTATTGCTGGTGGGACTACAAACTAATACAGCCTCTTTGGAAAAAAGTATGGAGAATCCTCAAAGAACTCAAATTAGAGCTGCCATTTGACCCTGAAATCCCTAGACTAGGCATCTACCTGGAACAGCAGTTGTCAACCTGTGGGTCGCGATCCCTTTGTAACAATGAAAATACATCGCAGCATTAGGAAAGTTGAGAACTACTGACTTAGAACAAAAAAAATAATTTTATTATAAAAACATTTGCACTAGATTGATCATCACAGCTCAATTTGCAATCACCAAGATGTAGAAACAACCTAAATACCTATCAACCCAGGAATGGATTCACAAACTGTAGTATATATATACCATGGAATACTATTCAGCCATAAAAAAAATGACATGGGCAGCGCCTGTGGCTCAAAGGAGTAGAGCGCTGGCCCCATATACCGGAGGTGGTGGGTTCAAACCCGGCCTCGGACAAAAACTGCAAAAAAAAAAGAGGATGACGTCACATCTTTGGTATTAACCCGGATGGAGTCCAAACACATTCTTCTTAGTAAAGTATCACAAGAATAGAAAAGGAAATATCCAGTGTACTCAATACTAATATGAAGCCAGCAGAGGATGTAATACACACCCACATAAGAGAAAGACTCATTTCAATTCAAGTTAGAGGGAGAGGGAACAAGAGAGGGGGAAAAAGGAGAGGGGGTTCAGGGTGCTGCCACTAAATAGGCACAATGTAGGGGTGCATGGCACACCTTTTGGGTGCAGGACATAACTACAAGAGGGACTATAAAATTCAAACATTATGACCTGGTTTTTATACCTCACATTAACCTGAAATTAAAGGGGAAAAAAAGACATTGAGCATTGATTAGGGGCTATTGGCAGCAGTGTTGTACAGGTATGTCTATTCATGTGCTTCTTGCTAATTCACATAACTTCTTTTAAGAAATCTATGTTCAGGGCGGCACCTGTGGCTCAGTGAGTAGGGTGCCAGCCCTATATACTGAGGGTGGCAGGTTCAAACCCAGCCCCGGCCAAAGTGCAACAAAAAAATAACCAGGCATTGTGGCAGGTGCCTGTAGTCACAGCTGCTTGGGAGGCTAAGGCAGGAGAATCACCTAAGCCCAGGAGCTGGAGATTGCTGTGAGGTGTGATGCCACGGCACTCTACTGAGGGCAAGAAAGTGAGACTCTGTCTCTAAAAAAAAAGAAAAGAAGAAAAGAAAAGAAATCTATGTTCAAATCTCTTGCCATGTTTTGCCGGTTGCTTGTCTTCTGAGTTGCAAGGGTTCTTTCACGTTCTGGATATAAGTCCTTTGTTCAGCCTCCATATGGAGCATACCCTTTCCCAGTCTGTGATTTGCCTTTTCATTTATTTTTAAATAATGGATTTTTTCCCCAGTTTTAATAACTTCATTTTTATTTTCTTTATATGACAATTTAATATGAAGTAAAACCCACCCACTGGAGCATACATGCCCTCACAGCTCTGCAAAACTGCTGACTTTATCTCCTGTTGGGTTTTTTCTTTTTCAAATTTTATTGAAAAGTAAAAAGTGCATATATTGATGTTTTAATATATGTATATATTGTGGGATGGCTAAATCAGATTAATTAGCATATACATCACCTCGTATACTTTTCTTGGTCAAATTTATTAACTTTTTCCTTTATAGCTAATGATCTCTGTGACCAACTAAGAAATGTCAGCCTCCCCCAAAGATGCAAAGATTAACTCCAATGTCTTCTTCTAGGAATTGCAGTGAATTTTAAGTAACTTTGTTGCATGTTGTGAGAATCTGGAAGCAGCAGCCCTGCCTGACCTCCTGGCCCTAACCTACATGGACCAGGCAGTTATAGACACTGGCAAGAGCAAAAATTTCAGTTAAAGCAAAAGAAACATCTAAGAATATAGTGGTGCTCGCTGAACCCAGGTGGTTCCAGGGTACACAGTAAAAGGGCTCAAGGGGGCCAGGGGTGAACCACTGGGCCAGATTAGGGGTTATTGGCAGCAGTGTTATACAGGTAGGTTATTCACAGGAATTTCTATATTGTCCAAAATTTACATTAAATATTTAGCATTGAAAGTGTATTATGTATTTATGTGCAAATCAGTTATTTGAAAATCTGAATACATCACTTCTCAGCCTTTTGGCTAAGATCAAGTGTAAAAAATCTAAATATGGTAGAACCTCCATAATTGACCACCTCCCTACATTAACCACCTCCTTAAGATGACCTAGTTCTCAGAGACTGGACGTGCCCCATGTGTACATATCAGTACAAGAGGCCTGGTTCCTCATGATGACTCCTTCTGTTCACTGACCTGTTTGTTATAGTCCCCTGGGTGATCAATTTATAGAGGTTCTACTGTAGTTAACATTTGAAGTACTGTAATCTCTAGTGTTTGCAAATCAGTTTGGGATGTTAGGGGTTTTTTTGCAGATTAAATGAGGGGTATTTGAGATATGTGGATGGGTTTTAAAACTATGCCTGCACTTCCTTCTCTTCCTGAACAGAGATTATCAGATGTATAAGGAGGTAACCTCTTGAACTTTCATTAAATACATATGGAGAATGATACACCATCTATCTCCTAAGGGAAGTTGAGATAAACAATGAACCACACCCGGCTTTGAGCCTGACACCCAGCTCTGGGGCCGGCACCCATGTTTATTTGTTCTTTTTCCTTCTACAGCAGAGGTTCTCAACCTATGGGTTGTGACCCCTTTGTAACAATGAAAATACATCCTTCATATCAGATATTTACATTACAATTCATAACAGTAGCAAAATTACAGTTATGAAGTAGCAACAAAAATAATTTTATGGTTGGGGGGCACCACGACGTGAGGAACTGTATTAAAGGGTCGTGGCTTTAGTGGTTGAGAACCACTGGTCTCCAGCTTTCTGTACCATAGTACTTTGACCTCCCCTCGTCACTTAGCCATGTTCTCTTGTGTCTTCATCTCAAGTCTCTTCCTAGATGCTGTCTTCAAGCTTAACTACCGCTGGCCTCCCTCTGAAGATCCCACCCCAAAGTTCATCAAATCTTAGTGCACCTAATCACCTGGGATTTTTTTTCTAAGTGCAGATTCCAAGGCTCTACCTCAAAAGACTGTGATTCCCATATGTTTGCCTGGGTGTGTTCCAGGAATCTACAGTATTACAAGAACCACCTGCTACGTGAAATTAGGCAGTTAAGAACCACACTCAGAGAAACCTGAGATCTAAGAAAAACTTGTTTCAGAAGACCTCTGGCTGCATTTTCTTCAAATCCAGTTTGGGGACCCAAACAAAGACAGCTGACCTACTTCTCCACTCCCTCAAGCCTCCAACTGAGCTGACCCAGAAACCTGAAGCAAGCTCATCACCCATGCTACTCATTTCTGTTCTGCTTGATGATGTGAAAATAACATTTTTGCTAGACCAGCACCCATCATCCCTATCTCTGGTAACTCCCTGGATTGCCCACAGGTTTAAGCAAGACTAACCCCTCCTCCACCCAAGTAAAAGGTCAGCCTCTGGGGCATTTACTAAAACAAGGGAGAGGGATGCTCTTCCCGCAGAACTGCTAAACTAATAGGGACCTATGCCTAGAGCTACCTGGGCCAGTCTTACCTAAACAACCTGCCTGGGAATGAAACAATAGAGATGGTGCCTTCCTGACACCTTCAAGCCCCAGGAGTTCCTGATAATGGTGATTGTGTAACACGTGGTAATCTCTTTTTGCTCTAAGTCAAAAATTTCTCCTTGCAATTGAGAGTTCTGACTAATACACAGAGCCACGTCCCAAAAAGGAAGGCCTTTGCATTACCCTCTCTCTTCTTGTATCCCCACATTTCTCCGCACAGATTCTCTCTCTTCGGGCGTCCCAGACAAATCCCCTGCACCTCACTCTCCTGGTAGAACGTCACCTCCTTGCCACCACTGAAATCCTTAGAACTCAGTTTCTCATGTCCCTGTAAGCGGGGGACCTTGCTCCTTACGCCCACAGTCCAGCCCACTTTTTTTCTATCCTTTGTAGGGAAAAAGCCCTTTTCTCTGAGACTTTTTTTATACAGTCTATTCTTTACTGCTGCAATCCCAGTTCTGCCAGACCCAACCCTACAACATCCGTCCCTGATTCAATTCTCACTCCGACTTCCCAGTGAAGTGTGCACTAGAGCCACTGCAAATACTGTTATCTATAAGGTGACCAAACAAGCGTCATTAGTAGTCACAACAGCTACATAGCACTGACTGAATGATTACTGTCTGCTACTCACTGGCCTGAGCACTTTAACCCTCAAAACACCACCACGGTGGTGAGATAGAGACCACTACGATTCCTATTTTACTACAAAAGATAACTGGGACCCGGGAGGTCTGTAACTAAGTTGCAGCGCTCACCCTAGCGGCACTAACATCTCACAGAGCCCAGCCAGTCCAGCGGCCGTCTATGCCGCACTCAATGCTTTGTCACACAGAAGCAGTGGCTTCTCTGGGGAATGGGAAAAAACTGGAGGGAGGGAAGAGAAGAAAAGAGAATCGTGGCGGCAAACTCCGAAAGGAGGCCACGGCGCACACACAGAGACACTTCCTGGTCATCGTTACTCAGCACTTTGTGGGGTGCAGGAGGCTGGGGCCAGGGCGTGGCGGGCTTTTTCGAGGAATCCAGCAGGGCTGTCCCTTTGTCACGAGTGGGCGTAATCGATTAAGGCCTGGCTGACACATTCCCAGGTGATCCGGGTGGTTCTGGGGGTGGCCATCCGCCTCCCCGCTGCTGTGCGGAGCGTACGTGTCCTTTCGGTCACTTGATCACCATTTTTAGCTGGGGTTCCGGGAGGAGGCGCCCCCGGCGTCAAGGCAGATGGCAGGGAGACCCGGGGCTCCTTTGGGCGCTTGCGCCTTCACGACTCGGGGGCGGGGCCGACCCGGTGTCACCGCAGGCGCGGGCGGCCCGGGCGGTCCCGGCGGCCCCGGGCGCGCGCGTCCCAGCCGCACGCTCGCCGCGCACGCCCCGCCCCGTCACTCCCAGCCCCGCCCCTTCCCGTTGATATAAGGAAGGCGGGCTGAGCTCCCTCCGGCAAGCTCTTTCCGGCTCCTTGGATCCGCTCACATCGCTTCTTACCGTCGTTCGTGAGAGCTCCGGCAGCCAAGATGGTGAAGCAGATCGAGAGCAAGGTATGTGCTCCTGGGGACGGCCAGGGCGCAATGCATAGGCTCCGTAGCTGGGTAGGACACGGACGGGAGGAGCGGAGGCCGCCCCTCCGAGTCCCTGGGGCAAAGAGACGCGGCGTCTCGGCCTGGAATTGGGAGAAGCTGGGGCCTGAGCGCGCCCGAGACTATCGAGCATGCCCTGGGGGAGGGGAGGAGAGGGACGAAGGTCCCCAGAGGGCGGAATTGAGGTGCCCAGAACTGCCCCGCGCCCTGTGCGCCCGGGAGATGCCGGTGCGCAGGGAGCCCCGGGTGTTCCCAAACTGCGCCTCCTGTCCTGGTAACTCAGATTCGGGGAAGGTGAGGGGATTGAGGGGGTCCACCTTTGGCCCCTTTCTGTATCTGGATTAGAGCAGAAGCAAGGTGATGGAAGGCCCCTTGCAGAAAGCACGGATCACTGGTCGCCACTCCTTCTCCCCGTGCGAGGTGATCTACCCGCGTGGGGTGGGGCAGTTCTAGGCCGGAGACCCCCGGCGGCCTCCATCAGAGCCCAGCCCCGAAAATGATGCGGATTGTATCTGCGCACAAGGAGTGGATCTTGACTGGAGACCCTCCAGCTTGTGCGGGTCCAGCCCGGAGGGCGGAGGGCTTCCTTGGCCTCAAGGAAGTGAGGTCCGCGTTGCGCCCACGGGACTCCTCCTCCTTCGGCGCGGGGCGTGTTTCCGGCAGCTCTAGCTTTGGAATGACTCAGTCCCCAAGGTTGAGCCCAGGGGCGTCAGCTGCCCTACCTGCCTTTCACTCACCCACAGTCTGAGTTTTGCTGGAGCGAGGGTTCCCCCAGAGAGCAGCCACGCCCAGCTCTTAAGGCCTTCGGTTACCCTGATCTTGGTTATGTCCTTTTAAAAATGCCCAGCGCAAAAAAGTACTGGTATTTGAAAGTTACTGCAAGTCTATAACCTTCCAGCCTGGGGAAACCCAGAAGCTAATAACATACAGCATACCAGAAATGTTTCTTCAATGCAGAGTCAGAAAGGTGAGCCAGGGAAAATTGACGATGCTGGAATGGTAGAAGACCGCTGGGCAGCCAAGTACTCTGCAATGCCCCCAACCCCACCCCACCCCACCCCAGGAAAAAGCAGGGTAAGGCGAGTCCTTGCCCGCCAGGAGCGCCCCACCCAGTTTGCTGCTGGTGGGCTTCCCCGTAGTGGTCCCTCATCCTTTTGTTCCTTTGATTATTATTGATTCCCAGCATTTCCGGGCATACTTCCATTGTCATTGTCTTCCTTTATCTTCTTGTCCTTTAGTAATTTTTTCTTATTGGGATCCTCATTTTTTTAAATTGTGTGAGCTTTTGTATTAAAATTAGCAGCCTCTCATTTGTTGAGAAAGAGTTTTGTGCTCCATACTTTTTTTTCAGCACCTATTTTTACAAATTATTGATCTGTGCCTGGTGAAGGGAGGGGTTGGACGCTGGGGTTCTGTTCTCCAGGGTCTTGCAACCTCATCGGTGTAACTGAACGAGTAGGAACTCATTAAAGGAGCCAGAAGACCTTTGAGTGGTCTGTATTACTTGTCTCAGAATCCATACACTGCAAGCATTTGATTAGGCGTGCTGGGTGACAGGAAATTTGCTTCTCAAAAACACGGCAGCCTGGCCCCCCAAAGGCCTTGCTAATCCATTAATCTTCCAAGTTGTTATCCAAAGTCATTCATAGAAAGTTAACACTGATTTGATTATTTCTGAATAGTGAATAAGCCTTAAATTTTTATTCTGATGGGCTAAATTATTGCCATTGGCCATCAGATCAACTCTTTGAGACACTCTGATGGCCATTTAAGGCCACTAGGATCAGACATGAATGTAATGTATATGGACTAAAAAGTTGATGAAGAAACCAGCATGGGGGGGGTGGTAGGGGGGGGTGGTGGTGGCGGTGGTGTTTATTTTGTTTGTTGAACATTGACACCTAGCATTTATCAGACTCCCATACACAAGGCACTTTACCAAATGCCTTAGAAAGCACGCATTCTTATCACCTATGGAGCAGGTATGTTTAAGAAAAGAGATTTTAGACTCTGCTCTTATTTATCTGTCTGAACTACATTGTATTGTTTCCAGACGACTTGTGTCAGTCATGGGAACATTTACTAATCCTGATTGTTAGTTTCTGGGTCTTTGAAATTGTGGTTTGCTTCTTACGGAAAAATCTTGAATAATTTTCAAGCTAGTACCTGTTTTAGGCAAACTCAAGTATTAGAAGAGAATTTGTACATAAAGCCTGCACACAACTGGCTTTGCAACTAGTGTTCACTTAAGGACAAATTGTGGCATGTCTCCTTTCAAAATTTTAAGTAGTTGTACTTGCATTTGATTCAAAACTTTGGGGAAAGCCTTGGGTATTTGAAATACACTCTTTTTTGCAAGTTATCTCATCAAGTTTTTACTGAGGGTAAACCATGTTCAAAAAAAGAATCCCGTGCATCCAACCAGACATTGGCAGTTGACCTTTTTTCTCTGTTTCACCACCTAGATCTTACAGGAAAGGACTGGTTTGACCTTCTGAAAATCACAGTAGGGAAAGCTTTGAATGAAAGTGGTCTGGAACAATCACTGATGGTTTAGAGAAATGATTTCTGTACTCTAATTTCCTTTCTGCTGCACTCTTCCCCTCAGTCAGCATCACCACACAGGGTTGATGGATCTTCATAGCTAATAAAGTCACCAAAGTTGCATCATACCATTCTCAGGAACATCATCTGTGAATTGTTTCCCCAAAAACATGAGGTAGAAAATAGAAATCAAGGGAAGTGACTGTCCTACTGGAGAATTCACATTCATTTTTTGTTGGTGGTGTGTGTTTTGTTCATATTTTTACCTTACAGTGTTCTATTTATTCACTTTCTTTCTAGGGGAGGGGAATGTTAGCATTTGATTCAACCAGTTTGTCCTACATTTTTTTGAAGAAAACAGACTTCAGATATAGATGTTTCTGTTTTTGATTTATCTTCATTGCCTTGGTTTTGGTTTTGGTCAGGACCAACAGACTAATTGTGGTTAAAATAAGTCCTTTATAATTGGAATGTAAGATTCCTAGGGTTACAGTACCAACACGGAAGGTAAATAATTTAGGGAAGTTGCTAGTAAGGGATTTCTCGTACTTTTCCGCTGGGAATTTTATTTAACATACATTCCTATGCAAAATAATATTTAAGGAAAATGTCTTTCATAAGGAACTAAAACCATAGGTCATTTAATGAACAGTGTGGGCGTAGCAAAAATCAAAGGTCTATAAACAGTGTGATTTCAGCTTGGGAAACCCCATAAAAAAGAGCACAAGAAAATGTGCTTATGTCAACAGTGATTGTCTTGAGTGTTGGGGCTTGGGGGAGGTTGGTTTCCCTGACTTTCTTAAGTAACTTGTAATGTTTCAGCTGTAAAATCTTGTGCCCTTTATGACTTGTTCAATTGAAGGGAGCCCTTTTCATCAGTCCACAAGCATTTAGTGAATGTCTCCCAGATACCTAGATTTGATACATAGATAGTTTTAATGCAACTATCTATTTTTTAATTTACAATATTTTATAAAATAATCATAAAGACTCTACATTGTCATCTTAACAAATAGCAGTGCCAACAGTGTGTAGGATCCCTTCAAACCTAGTTTATTTGGCTGGTTTGGGGTTCCCCTTTCTTCCCAAAGATGTAGATCTTGAAAACAAGACCTCCAAGTTGTCCTTGTGGCTTTGTGTCATCAAAGTCTCCAAGGCTTTTGGAAATGAAACTATTGAACATGTGCTTTCCTTTTTGTCCTTTTAGTGTGCTTTTAAGGAAGCCTTGGATGCTGCTGGAGATAAACTTGTAGTAGTTGACTTCTCGGCCACGTGGTGTGGGCCTTGCAAAATGATCAAGCCTTTCTATCATGTGAGTGTCAAACAACTTCTTTATAAGAGATTTGTGTTTGGGGGATTGGCCACAGAGTTCGGAAGGAAGGACAATAAAGGGTTTTGTTTCGAGGGGTTTTTTTTTAGCTGGATCTTTGGTAGTAGTAGAACAACTTAAATAATTTAAATTTGATACATGTAGCCCATTGAAGACAACTTTCAGAGGTCGGTTTCATTTGTCTTAAATGGTTTTGCCTTTTTTTTTTTCAAATTGAAACATGGGCTCCCTTTTAAGTTTTGGCCTTAAAGTTAATGTTCCAGATTGTTTTATACTGGGAAGAATTTGATTCAGAGAAAATGTATGTCCCTTATGTTGACCTGATCGTAGTCTAAATTTTTGGATCTTTAGTCTCTATTAAGTTTCCATGTAAGAACCTTCCATATGCTGATCCATCTAGTTCTAATTTTTTTTTTTAAATTTTTCATTTCACATTTTCCAGTCCCTCTCTGAAAAGTATTCCAACGTGGTGTTCCTTGAAGTAGACGTGGATGACTGTCAGGTACGTAACTGGAAATGTGAGATACAACCGAGCTTTTCCCATTGGTCTTTTTCTCTGAATTACACAGTGTATCTTTTCTATAAATATGTCCAATAATATGAAAGCTATACTCCTGTCTACAAAATTCTATTTCAGAAGAATAAGTAATTGTGCCAATTATGAGTTTGATCGTAGGCATCCGGAGCTGATCCTAAAATAGACATTAAAACCAGTGGATGAGGCTTCTATCTGATTAGCCACCTTCTTTCTAAAACGCTATATTCCACTTAGCATTTTGAGGTGCTCGATAAACAGAAATTGAACTTGGCTATGATAATTAAACCCACAGATGATGGGCTCACCAAACCTTGAGACCACGTTAAGAGTTCTTTGCACGTTTCTTATAGTAGGAGAATGTGTGTTCTCAAGCCTATTCTGGGTCGATTTCAGTCCGTTGGAAACCCACGTTTTAATCAATAAGCACTAAGAGCTGAGAGAAGAATTTGGGGGACATCCCAGGGTTGGTTTTGTTTAACAAATACTTGTTTTACACTTGATATATACACCAGACACTGTTGTGTGTGGCTTATAAGTATCAATTCACATAATCCTTGGTGCTATCATTATCACTATTTTGCAGACAAGAAGACTTAAAATAGGTTGATTATTTATGGAGTTAAGAGGGATTTAAAAGGATGTCCAGTTTCCTGGCCCTTGCTCTTAATCCCCACCCTTCAGAGCAGTGGTTCTCTACCTTCCTAATGCTGTGGCCCTTTCATACAGTTCCTGTGGGTCGCGACCCACAGGTTGAGAACTGCTGCTTTAGAGGATGCTCTGTCATATGGTGGGTGCAGACCAGGTTCTCAGCATATGACCTGGCCTCTCCAGAACAGCCTGTTCGGGATGTGTCACCTCAGGGGTCTTCGCAGATGCGGGAGCATTTTCACTTTCCCCCGCTGTGGCAGAAGGGGTGAGGAGAATAAGAGGTGGCAGCACAGGCCCCAGACCGGGTTCTGGTCCTGGCTCACTGGTGCCTCCTTTAGGCTAATCTCTTCCTTGAACTTGGTCTGTGATCAGATCTTAATACCGGCCCCATCAACAGCCTTCCAAGATTGCTCATTCATTGAGCAAACCCGGAGGTCAGTTACAACAGGCCTGTGGCAGTGACTCAGACATCAACAAATTGCTTGTTCTAAGCTCATTCTCTAGTTCTGCTCCTTGAAAGGCTTCTGCCCTGGCTTGGGCCGTCCTCTCGGCCTGACTTATCCTTCTCTTCACTACCACGTTGCTAGTCCTAAGTTGCCCGCTTTTCTGCATCTGGCTAGGTTTGTTTCCTTTTCTCTTTCCCCGTGATGTTCTTTGCCCGGCTCTTCCTCTTGCATGTATGGTGGTGAGCTAAGGTGGATCCTTTACCTACATTCGTGGCTTTATTTTCCAGTCCTGCCTTTTTTTGCAGTGCTGTCTTGATCATTTATCTTTTCTGTGCCTCACTTTTATCCTCTATAAAATAGCAATGTTACTCAAACATTATACAGGAGTTGTCAGGATTAAATGAGGGAACTCCTACAAAGTGTTCAGAACAGTGCCTGACACGGTGCGCAGTGAATCTTGCCCATTATTATAACGATCTCTTTGTGCTTAACCATTATCTTCAGTCAGTTTCTTTGAGGTCAGGGAGCTTGTCTTACTGGCTTTGATTTCCCCTTCTCTGCTGAGGACAGTTACCCTTACAATTGACTGTACTTCCCTCAATTTCAAGCCTGAGGGAAGTACAGTCATGCATCGCTTAATGACAGGGCTGCATTCCGAGAAATACATAGGTGGCTTTGTTGTTGTTGTGCAGACACCAGAGTGTGCACTTACACAAACCTAGATGGCGTAGGCTATCACACACCTGTGCAATGCAGTGTGGTCCCTAGACCACACACCTGTACAGCATGACTGTGCTGAATCCTATAGGAAACTGTAGCATATTATTAATGTGTGTGTATCCAAACATAGAAAAGGTACAGTACAAATATGGCCTAAAAGATTTCTTAAAAATGGTAATTTTTCTTTTTTCTTCGAGCTAGTCTCACGGTGTTACCCTGCGTAGAGTGCCGTGGCATCACAGCTCACGTCAACCTCAAACTCTTGGGCTCAAGTGATTCTCTTGCATTAGCCTGCCAAGTAGCTGGGACTACAGGCGCCCACCACAACACCCGGTTATTTTTTTGTTGCAGTTGTCATTGTTGTTTAGCTGGCCCAGGCTCGTTTCGAACCCGCCAGCCTCCATGTACGTGACTGGCGCCGTAACCACTGTGCCACAGGTGCCGAGCCTTTTTAAAATTTCCTTGTTCAGATATAAGTTCACCTTCGTTCATTGTAACTTTATGAACTTTAATTTGTTTAACTTTGCCTTACAGTAACAGCTTAAAACATAAGCACATTGTGTGTCTCTACAAAACTAATATTCTTTACATCCTTATGCTATAAGCTTTTTTCTATTTTTAAGTTTTTTGGGTTTTTTTAAACTTCATTGTTAAAAAGTAAGACAGAAACCACAGGTGTAACTTTTTGTTCGTAAAATTCCAGACTGTTCATAAAGGAACAATAAGTGGGAAGAGACCTTAGGAGTAGTCTTGCTTTCTGTTTTTAAAGGCGGGGATGATAATGAAACAGGATCAAGAACATTTTTAAGACCTCAAGAGGCGTAACTACTTAGGAGATTTCAGATAGCGTGCATGTCTTTCCGATCACTGTGGGACTGGAAAACAAAAGAAATAAAACATTCACTGTAGATAGTAAAAATCAAATAGAGTCATGGGACTATCAGACTTTACTGAGATCCATAAAAGAGTTTCCTAACTGGGTATGTAGTGTGTGTTTGTGGATATCAAGTTAATATTATTAATCCCAAATCTGTCTTCCTTCTACCCAGCCTCAGCCTGACATTTTTGGAAACTGATCATGATATCCCCAAATAGTAGAAGTATTTCGTGAAATGTAAAATAGGGAGAGATGTGGGTTGGGAAAGTAGTTAGGAGGGGGCAAGCGCCATAAAAATTACATATATATTAGCTGGATTCATTAAAACAGTGTGGTCTCGGTAAAGTTTGATGGTTCCGTAACTCTATTTGATTTTTACTGTCGACAGGTTAATAATACATATCTAGAGACTTTTAAGTAAGTCTTGCTCTTTCAGCAGTTCTACTTCTAGAGCTGAGAGGGGTAAAAATTGAACCAGTATCCAGAAATATTTATATATTAGGCTTAAAGGGGTTCAGGCAAAAACCAAACCATTTATTAATACACATTACAACTGTGGGTTGGTTAAAATGGTAGTGCATCCATCCAGTGAGCACTATGGGACCAGAAGTAGTATTGTGGTCAAGGAGAGAAGCCTTCATCTGTGCATCATACCTAGCGTGTGTGTGTTACAGTGCATATGGCATGGGTTTTGAAAGAAAAATCCATACATGTCATTCCAAAAGTTTTCAGATACACAAAGATCAAGAAACTGCACAGACAGAAACAACTGAAGTCCTCCCAGCAACATAGATAAGCCTAGCAAGTTGAAACTTGCATGAGTGAATCAGAAAGGACGCTGTCAAGTGTGTTTCTTAGAAGTGAAATAATAGACCATAACACAGTCCGTCGCAAGACTTTCGTAGTGACGTGTATTTAGATGCATGAATAATAAAATGTTAACGGTAGCTAGTGAGAGAATGGGGGTGGCTTTCCTTTTCCCCATGTTTGCATTGAACACAAATTATACTTGTCCAAACATAAAAATTAAAATCATCTTGTACCCAGAAATTCCATGTTCAGGTTTTTGCCCTAGGGATGTGTGAGAATTTATTCCCCAGGATATGCATCGATTGGAAATAACCCAAAAGTGCAGCCTAGGGAGTTAACACATAGTATGGAATGTCTGCTTTCAGTATCACTCTCACAGACAGTGAAATGAAAGTCTTAATGCAGTAACTAAAAAGTCACTCTATAAAGACTTGGCTGCAGTTTTTAAAAATAACTTGTATGAACACAATTTAAAAACATTCAAGAATCTCGCGGGGCCTGGTGGCACAGGATGGGGCTGAGGCAGGAGGATCCCTTGAGCCCAGGAGTGAGTTAGAGGTTGCCGTGAGCTCTGCTGATGATCCCACTGCACTCTAGTCAGGGCTGCAGAGCAAGCAAGACTGTCCCCCAAAACAAAAACCCTCCAGTATCTTATCTCCAAGCATTAACTCCCCTTCTGTGAGCATGTCTCTTTTTTCTAATTTTTTTAATGGCATGATTTTTATAAATGAAGCAGTTAATACAAAAAGTTATACAAATGCACAAATGCTGACTCTGGCTGGGTATGAGATACCAGACTCTGACAACATGACTGTCACTTGCATTGATTGGGACCGTGTATTTGTCACTGATAAAGGCATAGGAGTAGCTCTTAGCTCTGAAAGTCGTGATTGCGTGGCTTGGGTGCTGTCACGTGGGATGGCTGCTCAGCCGCAGCCTTTGCCTATCTCTGTGGTCAGGGCGGTTCATCCTTTGCAGACTAGTGCTGCCCCCACCCCAGATACAAAAGATAAAAACACCCTCTTTCTTTGAGGCTTATGCCAACTGCTTATTTGAAAAGTAGCATCAAACCAGTTGTTTAAATGTGCCCAGAAGTAAGCAGGTGACCAGATAATCTATAAGGCAGCCAGCTGCTCTCTCCAGTGTTACGAAGAGTAAGTCTAATATTCGTGTTTAAAGATGCATGCTGGGAAGCCGGTAACCGAGGTTTTTAAAGCCCTTGAGTGGGCCAAGTAATGTATCTGGACCAGGTTCTGCTCCATAGGCTATGGCCTTCAAACCTCTTGGCCACCCCAGGCCCTCCACCCTGTGACTTGTCATCCATCTCCTCATTTCCTACTGCTGGCCACAGTGTACCCAGGTCCTGGACACATGCAGTCCAACGTCTGCCCCTCAGCTCTTAACCCCATTCCCAATCCCAGGAGCTCACTCTGCAAGACAGTCGCTGCAGCTATAAATTGGAGTCATTAAAAGTTTGTGATCTTCATTTTGATGTATTTGTCACACATCCCTGGTATCCCCCCTCGAGCCCTGCTTGGAGCGAGTGCCTAGAGCACAATGGACGTGTTCAGTAATTAGTCGCTGATTTTATTTTTGCTGTTACTGCCCTGTGCTTCTGACTGGAACCTGCACTTTGATGCTCAGCAGCTTTTCCAGAATTAAAAGAAAAAGTAAAAGTGATATGGAAAGAAACCTGGAGGTCACCACAGTGTCCGTAGCTGCCCTCCTTTCCCCTGAGAGTTCTCCTTGGGTTACTGTGCTCTGGTTCTGTGGTTCTGCCTGCTTGGTTGCTGAGGGTTCTCCACTTCTTTCCCAGCCCTCTGAAGTCCCAGGCTAACATTTCCAATTCCATCTGCACCGGGGGCCCGTACCAGGGCCCTTCCCGTCTGCACCGGGGGCCCGTACCGGGGCCCTTCCCGTCTGCACCGGGGG
>NW_003852409.1:13812785-13834807 GCF_000181295.1 Otolemur garnettii | reverse complement strand
GGGGGCCCGTACCAGGCCAGTCACATGGTGTTTCCCTCCTCCCTCCAGAACTTGTCCTCTTACAGCACGAACAACGCTTGAGACTGGGGTATTGTGAACGTTCTCACTTTGGGTTCCAGAACTGAGAAATGCTTGTGATGTCAATTACTTTTAAGCTGCCAAAAAATCTTTAGTTGTAATATTTAGCAACTCCTAGATTTGCTATCTTAGGAGCTGTCTATTTTCTTAGATCATTAGAGTTGCCTGGGGCCCAGCCTTAACTTGGGGACTGATTTAAAGGGGTGGGGGGTGAGAGGAGAACCCTCCATACTTCTCTGGTGGTTCTGATAATGCAGCCAGGTTTGAGAACCCACAAATTTTTAATTAAAAATAAGTAGAAAAACCAGCACAGGCTATTTCTTTAGATTACTGTAATTTCTGTCCTTGAACAATTCTTTATGTGTGTCCCTTAGGCTAACACTGGACTTTGGCTCTTATAATCACTATTGGTAGACCCATTATAAAACTAGAAAAACTATGGGCAGGAAACAAGAGGTGCAAATTCTGAGGAACAGTTAAGATTATAATCCTGGGTCCAGTTACAGCAGAATTTGTTACTGCTTCTTTCTGATACTTCTTTCAAGTTCTTGAAATAGTCAAGAACTTGGCCAGGCACAGTGGCTCATGCCTGTAATCCCAGCACTCTGGGAGGCTGAGGCGGGTGGATTGCCTGAGCTCACAGGTTCAAGACCAGCCTCAGCCAGAGCAAGACCTTGCTTCTAAAAATAGCTGGGTGCTGTGGCGGGCATCTGTAGTCCCAGCTACTTGGGAGGCTGAGGCAAGAGAAGCATTTAAGCCCAAGAATTTGAGGTTGCTGTGAGCTGTGGCACCACAGCGCTGTATTGAGGGCAACAAACTGAGACTCTGTCTCTTAAAAAAAAAAAAAAAAAGCCAAGAACTTAATTGGATTACTGTGGAGTATCTGATGCTAGCAGCCTTCTACATGTTGGTGCCACTAGTAAGAAGTTTTCATTGAGAATATAACTAGTTTGGTTTTTGTGCTGCTGCCATTATATTTAGTACATTGATTCCTATATGCTGAAAAGTGTCCTGATGCTAAGATGTAGGGTGCAGAACAGGAGAATCTGGTTTGGATTACCTCTCTCGGCTCAATGCTTGCTGTCTTGTTTTTATTCTCCCCCCACCCCAGGATGTTGCTTCAGAGTGTGAGGTCAAATGCATGCCGACTTTCCAGTTTTTTAAAAAGGGACAAAAGGTACGTACATCTCCCCTTTCAGGATCCCTGATAGAAATGCAGAAAGCACTGAGGGGACTTCACCTTTCGCAATGGGAGGCACTCACCACTCGCTGCTTTTAAGAATTGTGACTACATCAGGACGGTGGCTCTTGCCTGTGATCCTAACACTCTGTCTGGGAAGCCGAGTCTGGTGGATTGCCTGAGATCAGGAGTTTGAGCCAGAGCAAGGCCCCTGTCTCTACTAAAAATAGAAAAACTAGCCAGGCCTTGTGGCGGGTACCTGTAGTTCCAGGTACTTGGGAGCCTGAGGCAAGAGAATCTCTTGAGCCCAGGAGTTAGAGGTTGCTGTGAGCTGTGATAACCACAGCACTAGCCTGGGGCAACAAAGTGAGCCACTGCCTCAAAAAAAAAAAAAAAAAAAAAAAAAAAAGACTGTTTCACTATGTCATTCTTCATTGAGTTAAGTACGTAATGTAACATCTAACTGAAAACTAAATCCCTGATCTGGGCACTGTGTTTATATCATAAAGTACATAGAAGTTCTTAGACTCAGGTGGTTCATTGTTAAAAGGCATTTGTGTTTAAAAAAAAAAAAATGTACTTAAGCCTTTTGACTTGTTTTGAGGATTTTCTTTAGTTTTTAACTGTAAAAGAGAACTGTATGTTATTTGAGCAAGCTTAACTAGGATTATGCTTTCTGTCTCTCTTCCCTCCACCCCTGTTCTTTCTCGATTTTATGATCATTTGTACAAAATAGTGGTACCAATGCTACATCTCATGTCAGTTCAATATTCTCTCAACAGGTGGGTGAGTTTTCTGGAGCTAATAAGGAAAAGCTTGAAGCCACCATTAATGAATTAGTCTAATCATGTTTTCTGAAAATGTAACGAGCCCTTGGCTATTTAAAAAATTTTTTTATTGACAAAAAATTAAGAAGTATGAAGCCTATATACCAACCACCATCTGATTACAGTGATAATAAAATATTGATTCTACCCTTTTTAAAACTGTCTGGTGTCTGAATAGTTTTCAAAATAAATGAAAAATTATTACTTCATGTCCTGATTATTTTCAGGTATTCTCAGGCACTTTTCGTAACCTTGTAGGCCTCCGATTATTTTACGGTTTTTAAAATTATTACTACACTGTAATGTATTTCTAGGAAACTCTTGTTGCAAGCAATGTAGACACTCTAAAATTCTTTAGTTTTTTTTTTTTTTTTCTGACATGTATAAATAGAGAAAAGAGTGTTCTCTATTCTAGCCAGGAAATCCACTTTTCTGACTGCTATGCTTTATCACTTAGAAATTCTTCAGACTTAAAACTCAGAGGGCGCTCCCTTACCAGGGGGATTTTGATTTTCCTTGAAGTATCTAAGAAAATCCTGTTTTATAGGGCAGATAGAGGTTCCAACCTGGGTTGTAAAAGTTAACTCATTATTTCATACAGAGAACATTGTTTCTTATGTTCTAAACACAAAAAGGGGTAGGGGGAATGCTTGAATGGACAGCTTCCAAGTTTCTGTAAAAATGATTGTCATAGAAATGATCATATGGAACGGATCACCCTCCTCTGAATCTGTGCGACAGTCCTGTTAACGCTGTGACTCCCATTTACCAGTGAGGAAACAGGGCAAAGACTGTTCCAGCGAGGAAGTGCAGGAGCCAGGATGTGAACCAAAGAAGTTTGGTGTCAAAATGTTTGCTCCTAACTGCTGTAGAGCGTCCACAATTGACCGCCTCATTCCACTGACCTAATTTCATAGACCAGCCTTGCACCACATGTACATACAGTACAGTAGGCCTAGTTCCTCATGTGGACCAGTTTGTCCCAGTCCCTTGGGTGGTCAGCGTACAGAGTTCCTACCTTAGTATGCGGCCTCTCCAGGGAAACCCTGAAGGCAGTGAAATGATGGCCTCTGACCTGGGCTTTGTACCTCACCCAAAATTAGGGTGCTGACCCAAAGAGTTTGAGGTTCCTGTGATCTAAGACGCCATGGCACTCTACCAAGGGTGACCAAGTGAGACTCTGTCTCGAAAAAGAAAAGAAACAAAATCCCTCTGGAGTGATAGGGGTGGAAGCTAGTGTGGTAGGAACAGAAATCACTCTGACATGTGTCCTAGAGGAAGTCTCACTTGTCTCACTTTCTGTAAAGGATGACTGCTGCATCATTGTAGCAGCAAAAACCAATTGTATCTCTGTCAATTGAAGACTTGTTGACTTCAACACGATAAATAAGAAGCTATTAACACCCAAATAGTAAAAATCCCTACATCTCTGTTCAGTGAACAAAAAGTTGTAGAGCAATAGTAAGAATGCAGAACAGAACGATTCCATTTGTAGGAAACACAGAACACGCTCCATATCTCTGTAGATAAATTTGCATATAAATTAACAGGAAAAGATCTCTACGGAAACATTTTTCCACCAATCACAACAGTGACTCCTGGAAAGAAGATGCTGAGATTCATGGCTTTTAAGTTTCATCTGTAAATGTTTAGATGATTCATTAAAAAGTGTATTCATGCATTCCTTATAAATTAAAATTTTCTTAAAGAAGAGAAGTCAAAGAAGCAGCAGGGTTTGTAGAACTTGGTATAGAAGGCTGTCATGATGGATTTGCTAGCAGACAAATGGGAATGATGCAGAGGTAAACGTGCATTTTATAGCACAAAGACGATACCCGAAAAGGGAATTCCTCAGATAGTCAAGAAAAAAAGGGAAAGCCCTTTTTGTCACAACAAAGGGGACACTCTCTCAGTCTATGGCAAACATAGCTCGCTCTGTAAACCTATCTTTCTCAATAAACTTTATTTCACACTTAAATTTTTTTTGAAAAATAAAAAAGAATGGGAGGACATTATACCAATGAAATAAGCCAAAGAAAAAGATAAATACTGTACGATCTCACCGATGTGGAATCTAACAAAGTTGAAATCCTGGAAGCGGAATGGTAGTTGCCGGGGTCTGGGGGTGGGGAAATGGGGAGATGTTGGCTATGGGTACACATTGGCAGTTATACGATGATTAAGTTCTAGGGATCTAATGTACAGTTGTTGCCTCGAAATTTGCTAAGAGATCTTAAGTGTCCTCACCACACGTGCAAAAGGTACTTACGTGTGAGGATGGATGTGGTAATGAACTTAACGTGATAATCATCACACAAGGCATTCATGTGTCAAAGCACTGCATTGATACCTTGAATAGATGTAATTTTTATTTGTCAAACCTCACTAAAGCTAGAATTTTTAAAAAAGAGAGAAAAGAAAGAATGTGATTCAGAGCACAGATTGGTCTTCACTAGGAGGAAAGACATTTCTCTCACCGTAACCGGTGGGAGGAATATATGTGCAAATTTAGATAAGATTCTCAGTTTAGGAATGGGAAGATGGGACTTCTATTCTGATGGTTTCTACGTTCTAAAATGGAGATGGGGGAGAGCAAGCCAGCAGTCTTGAGGGGAAGGAAGGAAACAGTTACCTCCAGGATGGAGGAACAGAGCATGGTTTCTGGGCACAGGTGAGTGCCCACGCCAGGCTTGTGAGGGCTGCAGAGCCTCACTGTGGTGCCCCAGCCACCTCGGCTGCTTTCATGTGGGCAAAGGTGGAGAGTTGGAACTGGGGCAGGCTCAGGTCTCAGTGAGTCCAGTAGAGAAGGGGGATGCCAAGGAGGTGACGGCACTTTCAAGGGGGCACTTTTTGAGTAAACACAGAAATTCTTTCCGTTGTTAAAACATTGAGGTCAGATAGATAATTGCCTTTAGCTCATGCTACACACAATTCTTAAACTTTTTAAAAGTTTTCTCTTCATATTTTAGCTAGTAACCAATATCAGAAAACTTGATTCATGCCATCAGATGATACAATGTAAAACAATGAAACAGCCAGCACTTAAGATTGTTAAACCACTGTTAAATTAGCAATTGAAATTACATTTAAAACAAATGGGAGCTCTTTCTTTCCTTTAATTGCCCAATATAGTGTTAAAATTTACTGTGATAATACCAACAGATTTGAAATCCAATATCCTGTCTTCACATTAAATTTTTCAAAGTGGTAATGCAACCAGTTTTCATGATACAGGTGCACAGCAGGGACTTTGGGGCAAAAGAATCAGATATATCTAATTTGAGTTCTTCAAGGATTCCCCATATGTCTTTCCCAAGAACTCAAATTAGATATGTCCAATTCAAATTAGACCTCCCATTTGACCCCACAATCTCACTACTAGGCATCTACCCAGAAGAAAAAAAAAAACCATTTTATCACAAGGACATTTGCCCTAGATTGTTTATCGCAGCTCAATTTACAATCACCAAGATGTGGAAACAACCTAAATATCCATCAACTCAGGAATGGATTAACAAACTGTGGTGTGAGTATACCATGGAATATATGAAGCCATAAAAAAAGGTGGAGACTTTATATCTTTTGTATTAACCTGGATGGAATTGAAATACATTCTTCTCAGTAAAGTATCCCAAGAATGGAAAAGCAAACATCCAATATACTCCATACTAACAGGAAGCCAGTAGGGGATCTAATTCACACCCACATAGGAGAAAAGCTCACTTCAATTCAAGTTGCCGGGAGGGGGAATCAAGGGAGGGGGGAGGTTTGGGGTGATCCCACTGATTCAGCACAGTGTAGGCGTGTACGGCACACCTTTTGAGTGCCAGACATAACTAACTACAAGAGGGACCACTGTACCTAACAAATTCAAATATTGTGAATATTAGCCTCACATTAACCTGAAAAAAAAACAACAACCCACAATCAGACACATGTGACGACAGAGACTGGGGCTGCTGCTTGGATCTGAGCCTTCATTCCACCACTCCAGTTTGCAGCACTCCCCTCCCCCGACCAGCCCTACCTTGGATTGAGCTTCCTGGGTACCAAGGCCAGGTTCTCCCTCTCTCCATGGGCACCTCGTCATCTGCAGGCGGTGGAGAACACGGACGAACCTGGCTCACCCCAGGCTGCCATCCACGGAGCTGCAGGAGAAACGGCTTGTCCTTGGAACCGCCAAGTCCAAGAGCAGCCTGAATCACTGGCATGTGAAGGCACCAGTGAGAAACACCCAGTGAGAAAGACCGCTGGAGGCACTGCGTGGATTAGAACAGTGGCTCTCAACCCGGACTACACACTCAGATCCACCAAGCTGCTTTAAAATTATACTGGTAGCTGGGGCCTCCCTCCCAGAGAGTCTGATTTAATCGCTATGGGTGAGGCACAGGCATCGGTAATTTTTGAAAAGTTCTCCAGCTGATTTAAATATGAAACTGGTAATGAGAATTGCTAGATTAGTGTGCCCTAGGGCAGGGATGTCTGTGAGGGGTAAGGGCAGTGAGAAGCTGGAGGAGCCCGCCTGTTACTGGAGAGTGAAAGAGGAGGTGCACTGTAGACAGCCCATTCTCAGAGTGTGGACCTGGCATCTTCAGCAGATGCAGGGGCCTGGGTCTCCTATATGTGATTAGAATCTCCAGGGATGGGACTCAGGTGATTCTTAGAACACTCAAGTTTGAGACAGGATAGATTTTTTGGAGATAGAACCTACAGCATTCTATCATTACATACAGGTATTAATATCAAGAAGAAAAATTGACTTTAAGAATTCACTGGAGTGTTACAGACCCCAGTGAGACATGCACATATATTCACTAAAAGGAATGTATTAAAACAAGCCTTGGCAAAAGCAGCGAAAGAATATATCTGGACAACCTTCAGAAAATTAATATGTAATTCCTACAAGCTGTGGTTTTGAACTGGCCTGTTATGCAGCAAAATATAACTGATATAGCTGGGGTGATATTTGGGTAACTGCCCCTTGTGGGAAGTGGGCATGACTTCAGAGTACAGAGAGAAATTGAGTGGAAGAAGCAATAAGTCAGAGACAGGAAGAATGAATTGACTTGTTGACTCATCTTAGCCTAAAGGCAGTTTGACTTGTATAACAAAGTATCATTCCCCTATAATGCAGGAGAATCCTTTTTCTTGCTTTTCTTTGTGTTTCAATTCTTGGTTCCTAAGATACTTACAAATTAGTTGCAGTATTGCCACAGTTGCCCAAGACAGCTGAGCAACATTTTGCAATATTACAAAAGTCATGTACCTCCTGAATTTTCACATAAATATAGAGGCCCAGAGGCAACATGTGAAATGTAATACTGATTGTAATTCTCTCCACCAGCAAGTAGATAGACATAGAATGCTAAAATTGAGTAGTTTTGTTTTTTCTAAAGATATAAAGATTTAATAATTCTTTTTATGAATTGGGCCACAATAAACATTTTGGTGCAAATATCTTTGTTATAAAACAATTTTTGGTCATCTGGATATATAGAGGAATTGCAGGATCGAACGGCAGGTCTACTTTTAGTAGCCAAAGTGTTCTCCAGACTTCTTTGTAAAAGGAATGTAGTAGCTTGCATTCCCACCAGCAGTGCAGAAGTGTTCCCTTCTCTCCACATCCATGCCAACATCTATAGTTTTGGGATTTTGTGATATGGGCTAATCTTACTGGAGTTAGTTATGGAAGCAACCCAAGTGCCCATCAATCCCTGAATGGAATAAAAAATTTTGGTATATTTATGCCATGAAATATTATGCAGCCATAAAAAAGATGGAGACTTTACATCTTTTACGTTTACATGGATGGAACTGGAACATATTCTTCTTAGTAAAGTATCTCAAGAATTGAAGAAAAAGTATCCAATGTACTCAGTACTATTATGAAACCAATATATAATCACCCACACTTTCATATGAATGATAAAACACAACTATAGCCCAGACTGAAGGAGGGCTGAGGAGGCCGAGGGGAGGGGGGAGGTTGGCTGGAGGGAAAGTAGAGTTTTCTGAGGCAAACCAAACCACTGAGGACAAATGAAAACTTCCAGAGTTTGAAAGTCAGCAAACATCGAACTGGACTTTGATTCTTAAAGGGCCATTTGCTCTGGGCCTCACCACATCCCCACAATCCACCAAAAGAATACGGGGTACCAGAGGGAGCACAAGCTTTGAGAACAGAAAGGAGTGGCTGGACCACCCATGCTGCCGGTTACCAGTTACAAGACCAGTGGGTTGCTCAACCTTGCTGAACCTGGTACTTCACCTGTAAGACTGGGATTGAGATGGCCGTTTTTGAGGGGGCTTGAAAGGATGGAAAGTTGTTGGCTAGACTCTTGGATGTTAAAACGACCTGTTAATTAGAGCTGATGGTAAAGAAGTTCAGGGTAGGGAAAAGAACCCCACCTGAGGTTCTCTGGGACTATTCCAATATCTTTGGGATGGGAGGCAGTCTTGGTTCAGACTTTCTTCACTCTGAAGCTCTGCCATGTGAAGTTCACATGATGATGTCTTTCCTTTGACTTTAGATTAAGGGGCTCTTTTTTGCTCTATTTTGAAGGTCTGATTAGCTAGGTCACCACTCTCCTGTACGGGGAGCCCTTTTATAGAACTTAACAGACCTGTGACTAACCACAGATAGTGGCCCTGGGAAAGTGATGAGGTCCCACAGCACCAGAGCACGCATAGGGAGCCTCTGAGATTCCCAGAAGGGGGACTGTTGAGGAAGTGTCTGACGTGGACTATCTGGTACCATGCTGGGTATCCCAACCTTCAGGAGAAACAAGAAATTTTACCACTAAACTTTAGCCCTAGACTTTTCTCAGTTGTTTGTGTGGCTATTCCTCAAAGTCCCCACTAGAGGGCTGGAAGCTTAAAATGATAGATTAAAAGCAAAACAAAACTGAACATGTGAATACCCTGGATAAATTGTAATCATTATTGGAATAATTAATAGTCATAAGTAACATTTACTGTGCATTCTCTAAGTTCCAGGCACCTCCCTAAATATTTTTTCCACATTATTTATTATAAATTGTAATTATACAATTAGTTAACTTGGTTTTCATTTCTGTCCCCACCACTGCCCTGAAAGTTACAAGAAGATAATGTCTGTTTCATTCACTTTTCTATACTTAATACCGCTTCTGGAACATTGTAGCAGCTGAATGAGTGCTTCTTCAATGAATGAAAGAAAAAAAAAGAATCTTGACCTTAAAGCTGAAAGATGGGGACTGTTACAGTACATTGGGTTTTGTTTATTGGTGGAATCATTTTTTAATTTTGTAATACCTCTTTCTAGGTGTATGAGACAAAATATTGTTTTGTTGTCCCATAACGTTCCTTCAATAGCTTTATATGTTATATTTTAGGGGGAAAACTCTTCTTTTGTAAAAAGTGATAGGCACGGTCAAAGCTAAAAACAGTAAGAACCTCCTTTGGAAGAACTGGTACTATTAATTTATTATCTTGTTTATAGGAATCATAATTATCTGGAGGGATTTTTGAATCTGTTTTCTATAAACCCTGGTCTCATTTATCCATGTTTTAAGGATTTTGCATTCTTTTAAAGATCCTATTATTCACTCCATTTTATGGATGAGGAAACTGAGGCACAGATAAAGTAAGAAACTCCCCCCAAGATATAGTTATCAGAAGCAGTAAATGGAACTGCCAAAACTCAAACTTAGGTATTCTGACTGACGACTCCAGATATTATAATCACTACACTAAATTTTACTTAATAATTTTATACGATTATCACACAAAAGAGCAACTGCATGGGTAAGAATCCAAACTGGACCCACAAGGCCAGGCGCGGTGGCTCGTGCCTGCAATCCTAGCACTCTGGGAGGCGGATGCGGATGGATGGCCTGATCACAGGTTCGAGACCAGACTGAGCCTGAGCAAGACCTCATCTCTAAAAATAGCTAAGCATTGTGTTGGGCACCTATAGTCCAAGCTTCTTGGGAGGCAGAGACAAGAGAATCGCTTGAGCCCAAGAGTTTGAGGTTGCTTTGAGTTATGATGCCATGGCACTCTACCAAGGACAATGAACTGAGACTCTGTTTCCAAAAAAAAAAAAAAAAAAATTGGACACATCTGGAAGAGCTTTTGTGCATTTTTCACAACCAACTCTCAATTCATTTGAAACAAATAGGGATGGGAAAATCTGTACAAATAGGTTAGATGCTACTGTTTTCTAAAACCTTGTTTTACCAGGGAGTTATTTTGCCAGTATGTGATGAAAAATTGTAAACTATAATCCCCTTTCTAAAAAACCAACCACACTAACGAATTAGTACACAAGAGTCAGCCTGCTAAAAATAAAAAATAAAATAAAATAAAACCAGGCTGCTGTAGGGGAAAGCTTTTGGCCTATCAACAGAAAAGTAAAAATATTCAATGTAAAAATATTTTAATATCATTGAACTGCAACCCGTTTTCAGCCAAGGAAGTTTTGCGATGGCAACAACTTACACCAACCATGTGACCCAGCAATTCCACTCCTAGGTATTATACATCTCAAAGAACCAAAAACAGGTATTCAAACAAAACTTATACACCTTTCGGCCAATAGGTTAGAACAACTCAAATGTTCATCAGTGGAGAAATGGATCCCCAGGTGATGTATCCATACGATGGAATATTGTTCAACCATCACAAGGAGTGAACTATTGACACATGTTACAACATAGATGAACCTCAAAACACTTTGCTAAGCAAAAGAAGGTAAGCACAAAAGGACACAGTTGTGGGGTCCCATTTATGTGACATATCCAGAGTGGACAGAAAGCAGATTAGCGATCTCAAGGGACTGGGGATAGAGGGGAAAGGAGAGTGACTGCCGATGGGATGAGGTTTCTGTTTGGAGTGAGGAAAATATTTTGGAACTAGATAGAGGCCGTGGTTGGCTATACAACCTTGTGAATGTACTATAATAAATGCCTCTGAGTTGTTTTCTCTACAATGGTTAAAATGGTGAATTTTGTGTGAGTCTTACCTCAACAAAAAGAGACCCCTACCACAAATTTTGAAATAAATTTTACTTGCGTTTTTAGACTATAAAATACTTCATTTTTATGTACAAATGAGTCCAACCTACAAAGACTTCTGCGTCCCTTTGGTTAAAATGTAACCAGTCACCAAAGTGTTATCATTTTGCTTCAATTGCTCTTTGTATGTGCTAAAAAGATAGCAATGATCAAAGAACTCTCAGAAGTGAAATAGATACTCAGCTACACACAGACAAGACCTCTTTGAACACTGTAATAATTGAGTGTGATAAACTGTGTCCCAAAGATCTCTAGAGTAATGAATGCAAAGGATGTTTGAGTGAAAAGATAGACTAAATTATGCAGCATAAATGATTTAAACTTTTTTTTTCTTTTGAGCCTTGCAGTTGCTTGTAGGAATTAGGACGGGTGGCTGATACCGTGGATTGCTTTCTTCTGTATCTATTTCAATCTTCTTTTATCTTACAAATGCTGGGAAACTTTAAAAGGCTACACTTTCCAGACTTTCTTACAGCGAGGAGCCCAGACATGCTTTGGGTTGACCACCAGATGCATTTTCTTGGAGTTTTTGTGGGCAGAGAGGCGTCCATTTTGTAGGTGTGGTTCATGACAGAGGTGGTGTGGTTTAGGGGCCAGTAGTTGTCCTGGAAGTTTTCTAATGTAACATATGGTTTCCCCATTCATATCTATTACTGTGTAATGAACCACAAACCATCCCCAAACTTACTGACTTAAGACAATAATGTATGATGGTTTCTCACGTTCTGTGTATTGGCTGGGCTCAGGTACGCAGTTTACTGTTGGGGTCTCTCATGTGTTATGTTCAAATGCCAGCTGGGCTGCCATTATCTGAAGGCTCACCGGGGTCAGATGTCCCCTGGGCTCACTCACTGGCAGCTGATGCTGGCTGTTGGCTGGGAGTTCACCTGAAGCTGTTGGCTAAAGTACCTACATGCAGCAGGTCTGTGTTCTTCAGGCTGCTTACAGCATGGTGCCCAGACTCAGAGAAAGCACATCTCAAAAGCAAGCATTCCAAAAAGCAGGAAGCTGGCTTGGCCTGTAGCTCAAGTGGCTAAGATGCCAGCCACATACACCATAGCTGGCGGGTTCGAATCCAGCCCAGGCCTGCCAAACAACAATGACAACTATAACCAAAAAATAGTCGGGCTCTCTCTCTCCCCCTCTCCCTCTCTCTCCCTCTCTCTCCCTGCCTCCCTTCCCCTCTCCCCCTCTTTCCCTCTCTCTCTCCCTTCTCTCTTCTCTTCTCCACTCTCTCCTGGTCTCTCTCTCCTCTTTTCTCTTCTCTTTTTCTCCCCTCCTTGATGCTGCTCTGCAGCCTCCCTCCCCCACCAATAAAGACCTTTCATACAAAAAATAAATAAATAAATAAAATAGCCAGGCGTTGTGGCAGGTGCCTGTAGTCCCAGCTACTTGGGAGGCTGAGGCAAGAGAATTGCTTAAGCCCAAGAGTTTGAGGTTGCTTTGAGCTGTGACACCATGGCACTCTCACTCTATCAGCTTGAGACTCTGTCTCAAAAAAACAAAAAAGCAGGAAGCAGAAGCTGCCAGAAGCCACAAGGAAGGGCTACACCAGGAACAGATGTGGCGTCATTTCTACCACGGTCTGTTGGTCAAATGAAGCCACCCACCAACCCAGGTTCAGGAAGGTGATAGAAGCTCCTCTTGATGAAGGAGTGGCAAGCTCAGTTGCAAAAGGGCACATGGGATGGGAGATAGCATTTATGCCACCCTTGGGAAAAATACAAGAGCAAAGGCAGAGTGTGGGGGTGTAGGGGGGTTCTTGCTGCTCTGGCCGCCTTCCTAATCAATTTATCTACATCAAATTCCCCACGTGAAATCTCTCTCTGCTCAAATTGGCCAGACTGAGGTTTGCTGAGTATGACTGGTTAGGACCAAGGTGGCAGCCAGGACTTCACTGTGCCCAGCTGAATGGGGTTCCAGGACATTGCTCTGCACCTCCAGTGATGCTCTGTGGATGAGGAGCACTGGGGAGGAAGGGCGTTTGGAGCGGGAGAGTCCTGGTCTTGGCTAAGCCACTCACCTTTGAGGAACTCCAAGTTTCTCCTCGGGAAGACGGGAATGGCAGTAATAAATGGCATCTACCTCACGTAATTGTTGTGAGGATAAACAAGACAACGTATACACAGTCGCCACCCACAGTGCCCGGCACCTGGAAGGCCGTACTCCCCACATGTTTGCTCAGCTCAGGTCCCTCCCTCTCTTTGGGAACTGCTCTATCTTCAGGCACAGTGAAGTTAAGTGACTGGTCCCAAGTCACACTGTGAGGAGGAGAAATCTTGTCTAGAATGTAGAGAGCAAAGGCCAGGTGCCACGGTTCACGCCTGTAATCCCAGCACTCTGGGAGGCTGAGGCAGGTGGATTGCCTGAGTTCACAGATTCAAGACCAGCCTAAGCCAGAGTGAGACCTCATCTCTAAAAATAGCCAGGCATGTGGCAGGCACCTGTAGTCCCAGCTGCTTGGGAGACTGAGGCAAGAGAATCACTTGAGCCCAGGAGTTTCAAGTTGCTGTGAGTTATGACACCACAGCACGCTACCAAGGGCAACAAAATGAGACTCTATCTCAAAAAAAAAATAGAAGGTAGAGAGAAAGGGGAGAGGTGCTGAGAGCAGGGAGGATAGGATGCAAAGCCACATGGTCTGGCTTCATAGTCCATGCTCTTAACCTTCAGAGAACTGAAGGTGATTACTAGTTGTAGCATGTGGGTGCTATAAAGGGTAGAATGCAATGAAGATAGGGTTGGGGGTGTGGGTAAAGGCAGGTTCTAGAAGACAGAGAACAGCACAACCCAACAGTCCAACGTAGAAAGACACTGAAAGAATTCAAGAGAATGGAGAGAAGGCTAATTTATTGAGAGAATTTTCTCCCCTTGTTCACACCACGGCACACCTAGAAAAATGGCAGTTGGTATGGGCCACTGTGGTAAGTAGAGGAGCCATTTGTCTCTGGAGGCACCTGTCCCAGGGGCTGGACATCTCAGTCTTAGACATATCTGTGACCCACTCACAGGTAATCCTATAGAGAGCATGGGGAAAGTTGGCACAGACTGGAGAGGTGAGACAGACCCAGGACAGGACAAACTCCTGGGCCAGGAGAAGGATTGGAATATGAGTTCGAGTCTACTGGGAAACTGCTGAAGGATTGAGCCAGGGGGAAGCTACAAGATCCAATTTGCTTTGTGTCTTCGGAAGAGCACTGACCCTGTGAGGAGGATGGATGGGACAGGGCAGGTGGGAAGCGGGGAGGCCAGGTAAGACGCTGTGGCAGTGATCCCGAAAAAAGGCCTGAGGACAACAGAGTGGGGCCTGTGCTGGTGGACGTGGACACAGGGGCATGAATTGGAGGGATCCTTTAGAGCTTGTATTTCCAGGGCCTAGAGATGAATTTGGTATAAAAAGAGGAGGACAAAGGAGAGTAGTGTTGTTTTCTCAGTGTTCTCACGGGAAATTCAATTTGATTTTGTTCAGGTTCTTCAAAAAGTTAAACCAAAGGACCTGGTGATCCATCAGTTCCCAAAGGCTGGAAAGCAGGCACTCAGACACATACAGTGACCACAGAGAGAAAACATCCCCACCGTCCATCGGCACTGGGTGGATGAACAAACAGCGGCGTATCCATCCAGTGAAATGTTACTCAGCCGTCAAAGGAATAAATTTCTGTTGCCTCTTACCAGGGTGGGACCTTAAAAACATGCTCAGTGACAGAAGCCAGACACAAAAGGGCAAATATTGGACGCTTCTACTTACAGAGACAAATTCATAGAGACAAAAAGCATATTAGAGGTTGCCAGGGACTGGGGCAGGGGAGCACGAGGAGTTATTATTTACTGAGGACAGAATTTCTCTTTGGGATATTAAAAATGTTCTGGAAATGGATGGTGGTGATTATTGCATGGCATCACGAATGAACTTAAGGTCACCAAATTGTACACTTAAAAAGGGGTAAAATGCTAAATTTTATGTTCTGCACATTTTATCATAATGAAAACATTTATTATCTACACAGTGGTCAGCACGTTCCTGGCCGCCTGCAGGTTGAGCTCAGTGACGGTAACTTGCTTTCTTGGGCCTGGCTTACCCTCTACTTTTTCAGCCTCACTCTGTCAGGCTTTTTTCATGAGTTTGTGTGTCTTGACGCCCTTCTTTCCATCCCAAGTCTGTCCTAATCACACCTAGCTCTCTTGGTGACACTGCCGGTTGTGACATGCACTCCTCAAGTCACAGCCCACCCCCCAGGACGAGGCCCCCTCTTCCCTGGAACCAGAGAAGAGACAGCACACGGAGCTCTTCCTTTCCTCACCATCTTGCCTCTTGGTTTCTCTAAGGCTGCCCCACTAGGCAGTAGGGGTGGATAACATCAGAGTAAAATTATTGTAGAGGAGAGGAAAAGCTAAAAATCATGACAACTTAAGCTTTCTTGGAGTCTCCAGTGGAAAGAGCCCCCAATTGGCCGAGATGTAATGGCTCACTCCTATAATCCGAGCACTTTGGAGGCCAAGGTATGAGGATTGCTTGAGGCCAAGAGTTTGAGATTAAGCCCAGGCAACATAGCAAGACCCCTATGTCTACTAAAAAAAAGGAAAAGAACCCCAAACTGAGGTCCTCCTGCAGAAAAAGATTGACCACGTGTGGCCTGTCTCGACCGTACGCCACTGTATACATTATATCTCAGCCTTTAGCTCTCAAATCACCTCCTCTAAGGGCTTCCTCCTCCAAGTCTCTGCCTCTCTACCCACTGCTCTCTGGCCTTTGTGTTCTGGGGCCTCCAGTTGGAGTCATGCCCTCTGGAGTAGTGTGCCAGTGGTAAGTGCTATCTGCTGCCACCCGAGTCTCACAGAACAGCTGCAGTCCCCTGGACAGGAGTACACCTGAATCCTCTAGTCTGATTTCTTTTACCATAATCCTCAGTGAGAGCTGTGGGCGGTGGTTCCTTGAATGAGATGACCTGTTAGATTAAGACCTGGCTCATCCCTCAACGACAAACATTACCTTTCAAGTTCAGTACAGTCTAAATACGTATAGAGAAAGAAACTATTCCCCAAATAACAGTGCATCTCAACCCTATTCCAGAATCTTGAACCCAGAGCAACTTTACAGCCAGCTTCCTGCTCCTATGCAAGACCTTCCTGGATAATAAAGGTCACTACTAGTGGCCCCAGCCCAGGAAAGGTTCCAAAATCACATTTTTTATTTATTTCTGAAGACTCCCTAGGATGAGATGCAGTTTCCAGTTTTTTCTTAACACTGTTATTATTATCACAAATCATAAGAAAAGGAAAGTTTATTTAATAAGCAGTATTGACATGATTGGGCAATTATTTGGGGAGAAAATACCTAGACCCTTGCCTTATACCTACCACTCTAAACCCATTCCAAATGGATGAAAGATTTGAGTTTTATAAGAAAGAGAGAAAACGTATGCACTAAAAGATGGATAAGTTCCCACGCTCCCCAAAGGCATGCAACTGGCAGATAGAGCCTCTACCTACTTGCCCACTGAACTACCTCAAATATGCACACACAGAAAAGACGAAAACGGTTAATATCAACAAAAGAAGAAGGCTGATGATGCAGATGCCAAAATGTAATAGAAATCGAATCTGATTTTATGGCAGGTACAGCTGAACTAGTGTGGGTCGCTCTTACCTTCAGCTCATGACAGGGAGACCTGCTGATAAACTGGTCCAAAGAAACTTTGGTTATTTCTCACCACCTGTCTCTTAGCGAGAGACCCCAGGACTCGGAAAACAGGGCAACTGGCTCTCTAGAGCAGTGAGAACTTGAGAAATACACCAGTCCCCAGGTAGCACCCCAGACTAATTAAATCTGAATGTGCAGGGGTGGTGGTATTTTCAATGGGTAGCCAGACTGATAAGCAGGCTTCTGCAAAAACCACTCAGATGTGATCCTGTAAGTGTTGCAACCCCTACGGCCCTGGCCTCTGTCGCGGCACGAAGGAACCAGGTGTGACAGGGATTAGAAGTACAAGCTTGCGGGAGGCGGGCTAACCTTAAGTGCAGGGTAGGCCAGAGCCTCCTCCATAATGGCGATTATACACAACTGTGGAGAGTTAAGGTAATGACATACACAGCAGATGTGGAGAGTTAAGGTAATTACATGCCAGGGCTGCATGTGTAAGGATTGCCATGTGCTCTTTTCCCATGAAGAAGCACCAAGCATCAATGTTTAAAACACAGTTACTAATAAGCGACTGATCTTATCTCATTCCGGAACACTGAGTTACTTGGGGGCTTGCCCTTAAGTCACAAAACATCTCTAGGCTTGCCAGGAGACTGTCCTGTTCTCAGCGTTTCCTTTTAATGTGATAAGAATCAGTAACTGTCCTTGTAAGCATGGTGTCCATTCCTCTACATATAAGGGAGGTGGGGGAGATGAGATTCTGTCCTCCCCATTCTGGCCACCTGGCATCCTTCCTTCCTTTCTGGGATGCCTCTCTTTGTGTTTTTTTTTTTTTTTTTTTCCTCCTATCATTTTGACTGTAATTTTTCATTTTTCAACACTACCTATTCAACTACTTTCTGGCCCTTAAATATTGATCTTCCCAGAGCTTGGTCTTTTGAGATTCTCTTTTGAATTGAAAATTCCATCCAGTTGTAAGACATGAGCTGAAGCCTTCCATTCCCAGGAGATGGGGTCGGCATGTCCTCCAGCATAACTGGACTCCAAGAGCGCATACCCACTACAGTGGAGAAGCCCTTGCCGACTCAAGCCAGAATAACTGGGGAGGTCTTGATGAGGTAGGGAAAAGAAAATGACTTAAAAAAAGAAAGAAAGTAATAGCGCAAGGGTCATGTCAAGGAGTAGTCTTACAGAAGCTGCACCCAGCCTCCATTTACCCCTGTGTTCCCCAACAGTGAAGCAGAGGCCAAGAGGAAGGAGTTAGACCCAGGACAGGCAAAGAGAAGAGGAACAGTAGGAGAATAAAGAGGAGGTCTCTCTACTGCCCATTGCTCATAGAAAAGGAAAGAGAAAGAGCCATTTGGGGCTATCTCTCAATTCTATATATTTCTGATTATCTAATGGTCAAACTTCTCCAGTGATGAACTGTATCATTTCCACAAATAATGACATCTGCATTCCCAGCTCACATCTCCCTAGCAAGCTTCTCTCTCCCTCCTCAAAAAAACTCAAAGGCCATAGGCACCTCGGGGATGAATGAATTTGATTCGGAATATCGAAAGCAAATCCAGCCTCCTCTTTCTCCCTTTAATCTACTCCTCTCTGTGCACACCTCCGTGAATGGACCTGTCATTCCTCCACCTGGTCTGGGTTCAGTTGTGTCCGTGCTCACCCCAAGTTTACATGTTGAAGCCCCAATCCCCGTGCCACAGAATGTGAACTTAATTTGGATGTAGAGTCATTGCAGATGTAATTAGTAAAATTGAGATGAGGTCACTAGATTGGGCTGTGATCTAATATAAATGGTGTCCTCATAAAAATTAGAAATTTGGACACAGAGAGAGAACATTATGTGAAGATGAAGGCAGAGATCTGGTGATTTTTTTACAACCCAAGGAATACCAAAGGTTGCCAGAAAACCACCAGAAGCTAGGTGCAAGGCATGGAACAGATATTCTCTGTTAGCCCCCAGAAGGAACCAAGCCTGCTGACACCTTGACCTTGGACTTCTAACCTCCAGAGCTGTGAGACAATCAATGTTGTTAGAGACACCCAGTCTGTGGCCTTTGTTATGGCAGCCTAGCAAACTCTAACACTGCCCAGTAAAGGTCTTTGCTCCATATCCCCTTCCCCTCCAACATCCAGTAACTGGCTCCTGTCTGCTTAACCTCCAGAACTTTCCTAGTTCCACTTTTCCTCCACTCAGCGTCCACTGCCTCTGTAAGCACGGTGCTAGAAGACAGGAAAAGACTTAGCTGGCCAACTGGAGCAAGGATAGGTCAAAGCTGGCACAGTGGAGAGGTCTGGCACTTGAAAGGGATTTGGAAAAGATGGGGCTGGCAGGCAGAGGGTGAGGTGTGCCTAGCTGTAGGTGAGATCAACACCACTTTACCACTTGGCTGGGAAATGCTGAGACTCTAGAGGCTGCATCAAAATGTCAAAGGGGTGGGGTTAGCTAGAGGCCAGAGCTCCCTGGGGCTCTGTCCCCACAGCCCACTTTGGGCTGGGCTTGCACTTGGGGTGTGCATTGAGTGCTGAGCAGAGATCTTGGGAAGACCTTTGCTACTGACTGGGTTGCCCCAGGGCATGACAGGGGGTGGGGTGTACCTCAGGGCACCAGCTTCCTGAGGCTGCTGAGCATGTTGCTCTGAGCAACTGCAAACTGAACCGGCAGGTTTGCCCCAGTGCCACGTTCCAGTCCAAGATGTGTGAGCTGAGCAGCACTTGGCCTTCCCAGCCCCAGTTCTAGCTCTGCCGGGAAAGGGGAGACTTCACCATGGCTCTTGGAAATGGATTCTAGACATTAGGATCAAGCCCTGAAAGGACCTGGAATAAACACATCCTTGGGCTCCCAGAAGGACTCTGAGCAGCCGTGCCTGCCTTTCTCATCAGCCAGCCTGTCCCTTCCCCCAGTCTTCCCTTCCCCATCTCCCCTTGCATTCCCCTTCCCCCACACTCTCTCCTCTCACCCTGGTCACCCCTCCCCGCTCCCACCTCCTCCCTCCAGTCTCTCCCCCCACCCCCCACCCCAGTGAACCCTCTCTCACCCTGGTTACCTCCCTCCCCTCTCCTACCTCTCCCTCCCCTCCCCCCTCACCGTGAACCACCCCCCACCTCCCACCTGGCTTCTCTCACTTCCTTGTCTCCCCGCTTTCTCCTCTCCTCTTTCTCCCTGGCCTTGTCTCTCCCCTCCCTCCTCACGGGGGCTCCCCCTTTCCACCCTCCTTTCTTCTGCCACCTCCCGCCGCTACCCTGCCCCGCCTGCCCTCCAGCCTGCCCGCGGTATTTGCTTTCCTCCCGGATCCGGATGAAAGGCTTGTCCTGCCCCTGCCCTGCCCTGCCCGACTTCGGGCAGCTGGGGTCTCGCTTCATGGCTGAGGGCTCCAGGACGCAGGCCCCAGGGCAAGGGCCCCCTGTCAGTATCCAGCTCCTGCGAGCCCAGTATGAAGGCCTGAGGAGGCAGCAGAGGGCCCAGGCCCACCTCGTGCTGCTCCCGAAAGGTAGGGCTGGGCAGAAGGGGGGCAGGTGGAGGAGGAACAGGCACCTGAGCTCAGGAGTCCTGTCCAGCGCAGCTCTCCCAGCCGCACCTCCTGCCAAGCAAGCCAGGGCCTCAGCCAGGCCTCTGGCTGCCAACACTACCCCTGGCCTCTGCTCCGTGCCCCACTCTTGCCAGACGAGTCAGGCTGGCCCCCCTGTGAGGCCGAGTGGGGTGCCAGGAGCTCTGCCCCAAACCAGAGAAACTGGCTCTGGAGAAAGAGGACGTGGCATTGCCAACGCCAATGCCTGGGGTCTGGCTGGGTCAGAAAAAGCCCAGAGCTGGAGGACCCATGAGCCACCACAGGCTCATTTAGCCTCCAACAGTAGCCACAAAGCTGAGCTGTGAGCAGACTCAGAAGCCCCCTCCCCACAGGGAGAAGCCCCTCCCTTTGGGAACTCAGATTTCATTGGTGGGGGTGAGCACCTGGCTCAGAGAGAAGTGGGTGTTAAATTCCAGCCCAACAGGTCAAGGGAGGAGGGAAGAGGCCCAGAGAGGTCAAGGTTGGGCCCTGAGAGTTTCCATGGTTCTGCGCAGCTCAGTGGACTCACTGCGTGGGCTTCCTTGCAGCAGTCCAGGTGAGGAAGGAATCAGCTCCCAGGGGGACCTCACTGTTCAGGGCGGGAAGCCTGCTGCTTTTTGGAGACAAAGGTGGCACCTCTGAGCTGAAGGAGCCCTTCTCTTATTACTGGGGCTGTTGACAGCCAGTGGGATCCATTGGAACTTAACTGGCATAGCCAAATAGCACCCATCTCTGCAAGGCACAACCTGAGAGATTCCTAAAGCTCTGCCCAGCCTCAAGGGTAGTTATTTACTCAGTCACTCAGCAAATACATACTAATGTAAACCTATCAAATGAAAATGCCATATTTAACACACCTGAGAATCAGAGTCACAGACGTGACTTCTTAATGGTCATGATCCAAAGACATCTCAAACCCAGCGTGCCCCACAGGCCTCACCATGCCCTGCGCTGGCCTTTCTCCTGCAGTTGGTAACTCAATACTCCCTTCCTGTCATCGCCATGTGGTAAGTTACAGCAGGCTCAGCATGGCTTTCTCAGGGGAGACTTCTGACACCCTGGCTAGGCAAGCAGGAGCGAATCCATCCGCCTGTGACTGTGTGTGCCCTCACCCCTTGGTCCTCTTTTGCTCTCCAGTGTTAGCAACCCCTCCCCCCCGAGTTCATTCCCTCACTCGTGTTTTTTGTTGTTGTTCCTTATCCATGCTATCACTCCGGTTTTTGATCCTCTATCATGCGGGAGTGTTTCTGTTTGATAGGTGTGAGTTAGTATGTGTTTGCTGAGTGACTGAGTAAATAACTCTCCTCTAGAGCATTGGCTACTGCCTGAAATTTTATTATACTCAGTTTTTTATTGCCTTTCTATTCCCACTGTGACACATCCATGAAAGGTAGGTTGTGTCTCAGTGAGCACTGCTGCATTCCTGGGACTTAGAATAAATATTAATAGGCTGGCCACAGTAGAGTGCTTGAGCTCAGGAGTTTGAGGGCAGCCTGAGCAAGAGCAAGACTCTATCTCTAAAAATAGCTGGGTATTGTGCTGCACCTGTAGTCCAGCTACTCAGGAGGCTGAGGAAAAGGATCGATTAAGCCCAAGTTTGAGGTTGCTGTGAGCTGTGACTCCACGGCACTCTACCGAGGGTGACTGAAAAATAGATGGCCAGGCACAGTGGCTCACACCTGT
>NW_003852409.1:13811257-13812604 GCF_000181295.1 Otolemur garnettii | reverse complement strand
TTGAGGTTGCTGTGAGCTATGATGCCAGAGCACTCTACCAAGGGTGACAAAGTGAGACTCTGTCTCCAAATAAAGTAATAATAATAATAAAATGGGTAAATAATGCCTGGCACATATCAAGCACTCAATAGATATATTCATTGCTGAATGGATTAGCAATTGTATGTATGGCATGAGAGAGTGTGTGCGTGTGTCAGTGTGCGTGTGGAACTATGTGTGCCTCCAGATACATACATATGTGCAGGACTGGGCACCTGACATTCTGGGCATGACCTTCCTTCTGAGACTTCCTGAATGAGAGGTGCCCGTGTCCCTTCCAGTGAGACCTGCTTGTGCCTTCTCTTCTCAGGAGGGAATATGCCTGCTCCTACCGACCCCATGGTCAGTGCTATTTGGATTAACAGAGAGGGAAGGCGCTCGCTGTCCCAGGAGGAGGCAGCTCCTGTGGCAGAGGAGCCGGTGGAGGAGGATGACCGACACTGTCTGGAGGCCCTCGAGTCTCCATGGCACACACACCTGGAGATGCATCGTTTGGTCCACGCCGTCCCCCAGGGAACCACTCATCAAGGGAAGCACAGGGGCAAGCTCGTGGGGTCTGACCAAAGGCTCCCTCTGGAGGGAGAGGCGCACCTGTCTGAAAACAACTGGATAACTCAGCACAGAACCCCAATCTCCGAGGCAGCCCCGCGTCAGTGCCAGGTGGGAAACACCCACACAAAGGCAGCGGAGTCTGGCTTAAAATTCAGCATTCGATGTCCTCCCTCTGTAAAGCACCCACACAGGTCTGGCAAACCAGCTCACTATCCCTTTCCTCAGAGGAAAACTCCCAGGATCTCCCAAGCTGCCCGGAACCTGGGCTTATATGGCCCAGCCTGAAGCTCTCTACCTAGCCAGATGTCTCAGCCTTGGGGCCGTCCGTGTCCTCAGCAAAGAACAGAGGAGGCAGAGACACAACTGGAGCCTCTAGCTGTGAGCAAGAACTGGACTAACCTATTGCAGGAACTGCAGGAGATGAACTTCAGAGTGGCAATATGGTCTTGCCTTTCAAAAAAGTTTTTGCCCAGGCCAGATTGCTCACGGCTGGGGATGCAAGTGTACTCTCTGGTCAGGGCAGCCCCACTCTGACGATAGAAGACATTGCGATAGAGCCTGGATGCCCACAGCCTGGGGAGGTCCAGCAGGACTTCTGATCTGCCCCTGCAGATGGGGAATCTTGAAACGTAAAGCAGAGACGAGCAGATGGAATACATTAGCAATATCTGTGGGCCATTGGGTGTGGGTGACCTTGTTTTTAATATCTTCTGATAAGGTCTCATATGGTCTGGAGAAGACAAGCTCTGAGAATTC
>NW_003852409.1:13802403-13811112 GCF_000181295.1 Otolemur garnettii | reverse complement strand
CCCTTAGGGTGTCTTTAGGAAGGACTGATCACCTTTTACCTCTCACTGAGACTGTATATTCAGCCTCGTCACAGAACCCCTTTCCCACCTTTATTCTCTCCCCCCCACCCCCCGCTCTTTCTCCAGATTAACTTCTTATGCTTTGGGAGCAATGAATAAAATAAGACAAAAATCCTGACAATCATTGAAGACATATAGTGATGGGAGCCTGAGCCAAAAGGGACAAATATTCCCACTTGGGAAGTGTGTGTTCCCCACCAACTGGCCCCATGTCAGCTTATCTTGGGACCAAATATGTGTTTCAAAACCTAAGAAAAAGGGAAGCAGTTACTTGGGTGATGGGGGAAGAAAGCTCCTGGTTAGTGTTTAACTTTCGTACTGATATTTGAACACACCCAAGGTGCCTTTCCCATGTGTCAGATTCTCCCTCTATGAAGTTTCACCCACATCTTCCTTTTTCCCTCCAGATGATCTAGTCCTGCCCATTCACGTCCAGAGTTGTTAGGTCGGAGTGTCATTGCCTCCAGATTATAGAGGTGCCTGGTCTTTGGACTACCTAGAAATTCACTCCAATGTGAGAATTCGTTGTGATTGTTCTTATGTGTAATTAATAAGATTCGGTTCTTGTTTTTTAATACTCTAATCAAAATCAAGAATTTTTTTCAAAAATCTTTGTCCTTTGCATTTGTTTAAAGAAGATTCCCAGAAGTAACCTCTCTTTCCAGCCTCTATTTATTTAACCTTTCTCTCTTCTTTATTCCAAAGGCTCCTGCCGGTCTGGCAGCAGGGGCCAGGCACCCCTGTCCTGCTTATATAATGATGGAGAATACACGGGCCGTGGAGTTAGCAAACCTGAGTTTTAATTCAGCCATTCTTGGCATGTGATTTGGGCCAACTTACTTAATTTCAGCTTTGGTTTCACCATCTGTAAAATGGAAGAGGTAATACTCATTTTTGAAAGGCTTAGAAATGATATGTGTAAAAGTCCCTGGCACTCTCAGTAAGACGCAGCAATTATTATTTTTAAAAGTTCATTACATCTCCTCCTTCACTTCCCACTCAGCCATCACGCCCCACACCCGCAAGCTGCTCTTCTCCCATGGAGCTTGACGATGACTAACTGCCTCCACCTCTCCCAAGTCAATAGCTTCTTGCCTCTCTTTTATTCATGACTGTTACCACTGACTCCTGTCCTTTCTTCTCTCACTGCTCCTTTACTTTGGGGATCCCCCTACCGTTCTGTGAGCTCTGTTACATCAGGGAGTTTGATGTGTCTTATTGCCCCAGCACTTAGGATAAGTGGGCACAGAGCACGCTCAATAAATGCTGATGGCGGGAATGAGTTAGAACACGAGCAGCACAGCTCTTTCCTTTTCTCCCACCCCACAGCCCAACATGCTCCAGCCTCTTAACTTACAGACGCTTCCAGGTTCAGACTTGCACTTTTTCTTTTTCCTTTAATTTGTTCTCACTTAGGAATCAAAGCAGAACAATGAGTGGAAGTAAGAACGCGCCAGGCAGAGAGAACAAGATGATGAACAATGACGCTGATGAACAAAAGATCCTGATGTGTTTCAGGAGCTGGAAGAGGCCAGTAGGTTTCAGACACAGTGTCCAAGGGGAGGGAGATGCTAAGGCCGTGCATTGATCTTTACAGGCCATGGTTAGCTACAGTAAGAAGTAATCCTCAAATCTCACAACAGAAGCTTAGTTTTCACATAAAAAGTATCCTGTGGCTTGGTGCCCATAGCTCAGTGGTTAGGGCACCAGCCACATACATTGAGGCAGGCAGGTTCAAACCAGGCCCGGGTCTGCTAAACAATGATAACAGCAACAACAACAACAACAACAAAGATAGCTGGGCATTGTGTCAGACACCTGTAGTTCCAGCTACTTAGGAGGCTGAGGCAAGAGAATCACTTAAGCCCAAGAGTTTGAGGGTGCTGTGAGCTGTGATGCCATGGTACTTTACCCAGGGCAACACAGTGAGACTCTATCAAAAAAAAAAAGTGTACTGTGGATGAGGCAAACTTCCAGGTCAGCTCTCTTTCAAGTATTATCTGCATTCAGCTGCCCAAGCTCGCTCTCTCTCTTTTTAAGACCGAGTCTCACTCAGTCACCCTGGGATTGAGTGCCGTAGCATCACAGCTCACAGCAATCTTAAATTCCTGGGCTCCTGTGATCCTCCTGTCTCAGCCTCCTAAGTCGCTGGGACTACAGGTGCCAGCCACAATGCCTGGCTATTTTTTGGAGATGGGGTCTTGCTCTTGCTCAGGCTGGTCTCCAACTCCTGAGCTCAAGCAATCTGCCCACCTTGGGCCTCCCAAGAGTTCTGGGATTTACAGATGTGAGCCATGGCACCCAGCCCCAGCTTCCCAATCTTATCTCCCATTTATGGCACCACCATATAAATACTTGTTTCCCTAATTGGTGTAGCAGAAGAAAGCACGTTAACAGTCACGCACTGACTCTCAAATCACTTCTGCTCCCCATTTCATTGTCCAAAGCCAGTCACACGGTCAGAGTATGACTTCCTATCTCCTTCACGAGTATGAAAATGCACAATGGAAACAGAGCTGCACAGCCTCACCGGCTGACCCAGAGGGCAGGGCAGGGCCCATCGCTGAGTCACACAGGACAGGCTCTGTTTCCAGGTCTCACACACCCCCAGAGTGCATGCAAAGTGCGTGAAAACCAGTCTATCTGTGCTGAGGGGCCACTTCCAGTGAACTGGTCCTCTGTGCTATTCCTTAGGTGTCAGAAGTCCTCAGATGCCACCAGAACTAGATGCATATCATAAACCCAATTATTAGTCAACATTACAGGTAGGCTGGTACATCCCTTTCTGAAACTACTCATGAAACCATGGTTGAAAGACATCATTTACCTTTAGTTAAGGCCTTCCACAGTACCAGCTAAGAGTCACTCCCAGGCTCCAGGCAGCTCTGGAGATAAGCACATGGTCGATCCAGACAGGCTTATGTGAACCCAGACTAAATAGCATGGCAGATGTGTTCTGCAGCCACAGGCGTTTTCTCCAGGTCAGTCTGCAAGGCATGCGACTCAGAGAAAGCACTGCAAACGCAAAGCAGCTGCATGGCCTCGGGAGGCTCTGAGAAGCCCTCCACAGCTGCCCTGGAGTGAGACACGGGGAATGTGGCCAAGGGACATCTGAACATAGTCAACTTATTTGTGTGTGACTCTCCTTGTGACTTCACAGTGCCCCAGGAGCCCCCATCAAGCACACCCACACGGCTCCCATGGGATGCAGGATTTTGGGGGGTGTGGGTAAGCAGGTGCAGCAGCCTTGGTGTTAACCTATAGGAGACAGCCGATCCACGTGGAAGCCTTTCCAGGACTGACGGCTGGTCCCTCCATGTTCCCTCTGTCTGTTCTTGGAACTGTTCTTCTCAGAGTTTGTGGGTTACTGGTTATTGGGAGGAATGAACTCAGTCCAGGGGTCCTCAAACTTTTTAAACAGGGGGCCAGTTCACTGTCCCTCAGACTATTGGAGGGCCAGACTGCGGGCCCTGGGACGAGTCAACTGCTAAGCAGGATGGGCACGGGCTGCATGTGGCCCTCGGGCCATAGTTTGAGGACTCCTGGGGGGACATGCAGCCTTAATCGACTTCCCACAGCTTCTTCCTTTGGACTTGGTGTCTGTGATTCTCTTGCCAACTTTCACGGTAGCAGTAGAAACCCTGGAATTACTGTTTCCTAAACTTTAGAAACTAATCTGTCCATGTTCATCAAGACAGAGAAGCCACAGCACTGGGGATCCAGGGAACAGACCCACCTGCGTTTTCAGTACATGGCTTTACTGCACCTTCCGGTGTCTCCAGGCTGGTCCACGCCCATGACAGGTACTGGTGCTGATAGAGCAGCAGAATGGACAGCACGAGTCTCTAAATGACTGTTTGAAACACATCTGCCTTCAGACCTCACATAGTCCCTTGGGACTGTAACATGAGAGAGAAAATTGTCTTCTTTCAGCCACTGAATTATTCACTGGGTCTCTTTGTTGACTCTATCTGGCTTTACTTTACTTGGTACGGAAATGGGTGCCTAGTGCTGGGATGCTTCTGTAAAGTGTGGGTTTGCACATGCAAACAGCAAGAGGCAAGAAAAACAGCCCGTACAGGGTGGAGAGCTGGAGATTATGTTTGCAAAGCTCAGTAGACATCTGTGATAACTTAGAAGGCAGACGACATGCCTACGTGTTCTCGGGTCAGCAGATGGAAAGAGCTAGAATTTTAACATGTGTTGGCTCTTAGAGGCAGGGGCTGCTTCTACCAGACACCGTCAGCACCCCACCCACACCGCCAGGCCTTGGTCACATCGGGGACATGGCCCAATTTCCAAACGGCTGTTGTACGTGGCCCCATCTCCCTCCTCCTCTCTAGTCTGTGCTGGAGATAAGCTCCGTTGCTCTGAGCGAAAGCAGAGCTGACCCAGGACCAAGACTAGAGGTTTCTGAGAATCGAGTTGGTGAGAAGCTAAGTTTGGGAGGTAACAGCCCAGGCTTTGGCTCAGACTGCCTGGGTTTGAATCCTTTCCTCATGGTTCTGTCTCCTGGAGCAAGTTACTCAAACTCGCTAAGTGTTTCTTCGCTTGTAAAATGAAGATGAAACTAACAGCATGTAAGGGGAGAGCAGGGAAGAACTGAATGAAATAATCCGGGTGAAAGGCCCCGCCCCCGCCTCTCCCCCCCGCCCCCCAGCCAGCCCGCGGTGCTGATAGAAGTATGCGGTCCCCTGCCATCTGGGGACAGGGCCAGGTTTCCCCTGCAATCTAAGTATAGGTAAGTGCCTCGTTTGACCTACAGGTGGAACTGTACGCATGGCGGTGTTTGTTGCAGTGTTTCGGGAATAGCTCTATGTAGATGTCACTAGCTCTACTAGATGTCACCCATCTAGTGCCGTGGGTGAGAAAATTCACACATTCACCTCCTTCCCCCATCCTGTTTTTACGGTGGTGACCACTGCCTTTTCGTGGCCAGGTTTCATACTTGAGGCAAAGATGAGCATCCTGAAATCAACTGAAAACAGTGTTTACGGTGGTGACCACTGCCACCTCGCGGCCAGGTTTCATACTTGCAGGCAAAGATGAGCATCCTGAAGTCAACTGAAAACAGTTTACGGTGGTGACCACTGCCACCTCGCGGCCAGGTTTCATACTTGCAGGCAAAGATGAGCATCCTGAAGTCAACTGAAAACAGTTTACGGTGGTGACCACTGCCACCTCGCGGCCAGGTTTCATACTTGAGGCAAAGATGAGCATCCCGAAGTCCACGGAAAACAGTGTAAGGAACTCCACCCTTCCTATCATCAGTGAAGGGGCCTCTGCGGCCTTCATGCTCATCTTAGGAAGTGCCTTCCTGAATTGCTCCTTGAGAGCTCTTGGAACCTTGTCACCTTTCACTAGTAAGTTCTAAAATCTTTCTGATTTTTTTTCTAAGCATCTTATCACTTGGCTCTCTCAGATCCAGAAGAAGACACTATTATCTGGGTCTCAGGGTGAGAGGAAACATTTAAAACATACTAAGACAGTGTGGTTTACCACTGGGTGGCCCCACCTAATAGTTAAGGAAAGGCAGGTGTGTGAACACTGCCGGACCTCTAAGCAGCTATGTTCTCAGACACTCAATGACATGAAAGAAATTACATATATCCCCAATTTCAGTTGAAATTATCCTAACAAACCGCTTTGTTTATTTGTTTTTGTGTGAACAGAACTTACACATGCAGGCACTCCAATAATTATCCGTTGACTGAACATGGGATTTCAGAGAGTGAATGGGGAGCCCATCTGTGTACTAATCACTCACGAAGCTGTCTGCACAGTGGTTTAACTCACACATCTGATCTAGAACAAGCTGGTTGTCAATAGTTCCTCAGAAAAAAAGCAGGCCCCAAATTTGAGTTTCCTGCCTGATCCCAAAAGTTGAGCTCTTGTTAGAAAAGATATTAACAGGGTGATACCTGTGGCTCGGTGAGTAGGGCACCAGCCCCATATACTGAGGGTGGTGGGTTCAAATCTGGCCCTGGCTAAACTGCAACAAAAAAGTAGCCAGGCATAGTGGCGGGTGTCTGTAGTCCCAGCTACTCAGGAGGCTAAGGCAAGAGAATAGCCTAAGCCCAAGAGCTGGAGATTGCTATGAGCTATGATACCATGGCACTCTACCAAGGACCACAAAGTGAGACTCTGTCTCTTAAAAAAAAAAAAAAGAAAGAAAAGATATTAACAGTATAACAGAAGCAGACAACTTTGAGTCTGAGGTCCTAATTTGGCCTGTTTGTGTACATCCTATAGTCTAAGAAGAGATTTTGCACTTTTAAATGGCTAAATAAAATGAAAAAAAAATTTCATGACATGTGACAATTATACAGAATGAAAATTTTGAAATTTGTAAGTACTGGAACACAGACACTCTCCTTCATTTCCGCATCATCTATGGCTGTTTTCAAGTGACAATGGCACACTTGAGTAGCTTTGTGGCCCACAAAGTCTAAAATATTTACTATCTGGCCATTTGTTAAAAAAAAAAGAAAAGAAAAGTTAACATGATAGCCACATAAACACCCACTCTGCTTTGCTTTCTAACCAGCGTTGGGTCCAACAAGGTAGAGATTCTCTGAAGATGCTTGGAGTTAGGACAAAGGGTCTATGTATCCTAACTCTGTTGTTCTTTTTAGAGAGATTATGGGCTCCCAATGTCATAAGCTCAGGCCCTTTCGCAAACTACACTTCTAGTAAAAAGTGTAGTCTCTTGTTATAACTACAGCTTTATGGGAAGTCTCACAAATGCAGTGCTTACTAATAGACTTGGGACTATCTGGATAGGTGACTTTAGGTGAGTTTTTTTTTTTTTATTAAATCATAGCTGTGTACATTAATGCAATCATGGGGTACAGAGTGGTGTTTTCACATACAAATTGAAATAGTTTCATCAAACTGATTAATATAATCTTCATGTCATTTTCTTAGCTATCGTGTTAAGATGTTTATATTCTACTTTTAGAAAGATTCCAAAAAAAGAAAGAAAGAAAAAGAAAGATTCACTTGTACCCTTGTAAGATAAACCCTAGGGTGATCCCACCCTCCCTCCACCTATCCACCCCCTCACCGCCCCTTCCCTTTCCCCTCCCCATATTCTTAAGCTATAATTAGGTTATAGCTTTCATATGAATGCTATAAATTAGTTTCATAATAGGGCTGAGTACATTGGACACTTTTTCTTCCATTCTTGAGATACTTTGCTGAGAAGAACATTTTCCAGCTTCATCCATATAAAAATGAAGGAGGTAAAGTCTCTATCTTTCTTTAGGGCTGCATAATATTCCATGGTGTACATAAACCACAATTTATTGATCCATTCGTGGGTCAATGGGCACTTGGGCTTCTTCCATGACCTAGCAATTATGAATTGGGCTGCAATAAACATTCTGATACAAATGTCTTTGTTGTAATGTGATTTTTGGTCTTCTGGAGATATACCTAATAAAGGAATTGTAGGATCAAATGGCAGGTCTATTTTTAGTTCTCTCAATGTTCTCCAGATGTCTTTCCAAAAGGAAAATATTAGTTTGCATTCCCACCAGCAGTGTAGAAGTGTTCCCTTTTCTCCACATTCACACCAACATCTCTGGTTTTGGGATTTTGTGATATGGGTTAATCTTACTGGAGTTAGGTGATATCTCAAAGTAGTTTTGATTTGCATTTCTCTGATGATTAAGGATGGTGAGCATTTTTTCATATATCTGTAGGCTATGCACCAATCTTCTTTAGAGAAACTTCTTTTCAAGTCCCTTGCCCACCCTGAGATAGGATCGCTTGTTCTCTTCTTGCTAATATGTTTGAGTTCTCTATGGATTCTGGTTATTAAACCTTTGTCAGAGACATAACCTGCAAATATCTTCTCCCATTCTGAGGGCTGTCTACTGGCTTTACTTACTGTGTTCTTGGCTGTGCAGAAGCTTTTTAGTTTGATGAGGTCCCAGTAGTGTATTTTTGATATTGCTTCAATTATCCAGGGGGTCCTCCTCATAAAATTTTTGCCCAGGCCGATTTCTTCAAGTGTTTTCCCTACACTTTCCTCTAGTATTTTTATAGTCTCATGTCTTAAGTTTAAATCTTTAATCCAGTAAAAGTCTATCTTAGTTAATGGTGAAAGGTGTGGGACCAGTTTCAGTCTTCTACAGCTTGCCAGCCAGTTCGCCCAGCACCATTTGTTAAATAGGGAATCTTTTCCCCACTCAATGTTTTTAATCGGCTTGTCAAAGATCAGGTATCGGTAAGTAGCTGGATTCATCTCTTGGCTCTCTATTCTGTTCTATACATCTACCTCTCTATTTTTGTGCCAGTACCATGCTGTTTTGATCACTATTGATTTATAGTATAGTTTGGGGTCTGGTAGCGTGATTCCTCCTGCTTTGTTTTTATTTATGAGTAATGACTTGGCTATTCAAGGTTTTTTCTGATTCCATATAAAATGCAGTATTATTTTTTCAAGATCTTTAAAGTATGACAGTGGAGCTTTAATGGGGATTGCATTAAAATTGTATATTGCTTTGGGTAGTATGGATATTTTAAAATTATATATTGCTTTGGGTAGTATGGACATTAAAATTATATATTGCTTTGGGTAGTATGGCTAGGATTCTTCCTAGCCATGAGCATGGTATGTTTTTCCATTTGTTAACATTTTCA
>NW_003852409.1:13800789-13802348 GCF_000181295.1 Otolemur garnettii | reverse complement strand
GTGAGCTGTTGTTTAAACTATTTGTACTTTAGTTTCTTTAACATTAAAAAAGGGAGAATGGCACTCCTTATTTCCTAAGCATATAGTCTTGATAAATTATAGCCATATTATTATTGTATTTCTTTTAATCTCAGATGCTATCAATTGGAATTTGAGTTTTTATACTTGACTATTAAGAAAAAGCACTGCCACTTTGGACCACTATCAAATATCCTCTAATCACTGAGGATTTTTATTTTATACCTATTGAATAACTCCTTGGGCTTATTTAAACACAGTTGTTGTTGTTGTTGTTGTTGTTGTTGTTTTTGGCTGGGCGCAGTGGTTCATGCCTGGATTCCTAGCACTCTGGGAGGTTCAGGTGGAAGGATCTCTTGAGCTCAGGAGTTCAAGACCAGACTAAGCAAAAGTGAGATCCCATCTCTACTAAACATAGAAAAATTATCGGGCATTACGGTGGGTACCTGTGGTCCCAGCTACTCAAGAGGCTGAGGCAAGAAGATTGCTTAAGCTCAAGAATTTGAGGTTGCTATGAGCTATGACCACAGCACTGTAGCCTGGGGCAACAAAGTGAGATTTTTCTTTCTCAAAAATAATTATCTATGTATCTATCTGGAGAAAGATTTTTTGATACATCATCTTTGTGTATATACTATTAAAAAGGAATACATAAAGAAAATAAATTGGCTAAGATATCCCTAAAACCTTCTTATTTATTTACTTATTTTGTTTGTTTTTTATTTATTTATTTTTATTTTATTATATATATTTTTTCGAGACAGAGCCTCAAGCTGTCGCCCTGGGTAGAGTGCCATGGCATCACAACTCACAGCAACTTCCAACTCCTGGGCTCAAACGATTCTCCTGCCTCTGCCTCCCAAGTAGCTCGGACTATAGGTGCTTGCCACAACGCCCAGCCATTTTTTGGATGCAGCTGTCCCTGTCATTTGGTGGGCCCGGGATGGATTCGAACCCACCAGTTCAGGTGTATGTGGCTGGCACCTTAGCCGCTTGAGCCACAGATGCCGAGCCATATTTGTTTTTGAGACAGAGTCTCACTTTGTCATCCTCTGAGGGCTGTGGCATCATAGCTCACAGCAAGCTCATAATTCACAGCAACCTCAAACTCTTGGGCTCAACTGATCCTCTTGCTTCAGCCTCCCAGTAGCTGCAACTATAGGTGTCTACCACAAATGCCCGGCTATTTTTTGAGGTGGGATCTTGCTCTGGCTCAGGCTGGTCTTGAACTCTTGAGCTCAAGGGATCCACCACCTTCAGTCTCCCAGAGTACTAGGATTACTGGCGTGAGCCAGGGCATCTGGCTACACCTTCCTATTTAAAGTCTGACTCTCCTGAGACTTTTGCCATACATTTATATACATTATTATTCTTTGTGTGTTGGTGCAGTATTTCTTACAGAGTGCTCCATTATTGAATCCGAATTTTCTTCCAAGCCACCCACACTCATTCTGTAAATTAGGTGGCTGGCGCTTCCGTATTGGACTCACTGTTATATATTTTACTTAAACGGGACCATGTGTTCTCTGGAAGTTATATAC
>NW_003852409.1:13793652-13799860 GCF_000181295.1 Otolemur garnettii | reverse complement strand
TCCTGAGCTCAAGCAACCTTGTCTCAGCCTCCTGAGCAGCTGGGACCATAGGTACCCGCCACAACACCGAGGTAATGTTTCTATTTTTAGTGGAGATGGGATCTCACTCCTGCTTAAGCTGGTTCTGAACTCCTGAGCTCAAGAGACCCACCCACGCTGGACTCCCAGAGTGTTAGGATTACAGGCATGAGCCACCACCTCCTTTTCCTCCGTGCATTTTTGTCTTTAATTTTATTTTTTATCCTTCTTAGCCTTCTACTTGCCACTAGCAGTTGCACACCATTTTGACCTGTTTTTCATTTTTTTTTTTTATATTTCACTTACATTAGCCTGTCTCCTTTATTTTAGTAATAACAATCCTACCACAAACTAACGTATATGGAGTGCTTATGCTTACTATCATCTGTGAGCACTATTATCCCCATTTTACAGATTGGGAAAGTGAGGGACAATTGGGAGAAATAACTTTCTCAGTGTATACCACTATAGGGAGATCAAACCCACAAGTGTTGGACCAATGGGTTGAGACGTTTAACAGCTCTTCCTCCACTTCCTGTTATAGACCCTGGCAACAGGCTAAGCAGATAGGCTGTTTTTCTTTTTTTTTTTATATCTAGGAGTAATCATAATCATCAGAAGAGATGGTCAGAATCTTGAATCCCTGATGGGGACCTGCTGTGATGGGTTCTTAAGAGCAGCACCAGGCAAATGAAAACTCATATTAATTAGGGCTTTAGTGCCACAACTCTAGGTCATCCTGCTTGTCTTCTAATTCATAATAGTCTTTATTCTTTGGCAATGATTATATATTCAAGAATTTCAAAAAGCCATTTGTTAAACCGTTGGTCTCTTGAAATCAGCCACTGTAGGAAGGAATACTTACACCATGGAAATTGGCAGACACTTATAATGAAAAAAAATAACCCTAACTTAATCTGCCAGAAAGGCAATTTTGGCTTTTGACTGTTTGAACTCTTTAGAGCAGTGGTTCTCAACCCGTGGGTCACAACCCCTTTGGATTATATTAAAGGGTTGGGGCATTAGGAAGGTTGAAAAGCACTGCATTAGAGGATGTTGCTGGCACTTGCTTATAGCTTGTTCGTCCTCTGTTATCCCCAAAGGGTGAACAGCTGGGCCTGCACTCAGCCAGAAACAGGGCAGCTTCCTAAAGGGAGGAGAGGGAGCTGAGAGAGGAGAGCTGAGAGTGGCAGAGAAATAACAACTGAAGTTTGCAAAGCCCCTCCCTCAATTGCCAACACTGCCGTGTCTCCCAGGGCCATTGGGACGTGCTCAGAGATGGGCCAGTTCAGCTGAGTCCTCACTCATTTCAATTTGATGTTGCCCTCAGGAACTCTTTGAAGTAGATTTCCATAAGACAATCAGATGTCCCCAGTGGACCAGTGACTCTCAACCCTGGCTGCACACTAGAAACTCCTGGGGAGTTGTTAAAACATATTCATGTTCATACCCATATGGGAGCTCCATTTAGAGGGAAAAAATGAGAATATCTGGGGGTGAGACCCAAGCACCGGTATTTAACAAATACCACTGCGGCTGATCCTAACATACAGCACAGCCAGGGTTAAAAACCCCCGCCGTGGGGACAGTGATGTCAATGATTACTGCATAGGGCAGTCCCCTGGGATGCTTTTAACTACCTGGGCCCCAGTCTACATCAGTTAAATCCAAATTTTAAAACTCTCCAGATGATTCTAAGATGGAGTCAGAATCGAGAAATGCTGCTCTAGACCAGGTAAGAATTAGCTCACACTGCATCTCAAATTATGTACCCATGTTATTCAAAAAAACTTGTGATTAAGTCCTTATGTCACTATAGTAAGGCCAAACTTACTGTGTATCATCCTGCACAATAAGAACGTCCTCTGATGGTCCAGTGAATCCTCGATCATATCCTGAAATTAAAATCTGAACTATCGTCCTGTTCCTGTTTTCATCTCCATCTGCCTATAGCCCCAATCAGAGGGGCTTCACCCGAGAATCTAAGTGGGAGTCAAAGTTCTTGAGGGAAGATGAGTTAAACTCAGCTTTCTCATCTGAAGCCCACCATGTGCCGGGCCTGAAGGCTATGAAGTGCCCGATGGTTTTGAGTAACTGTGATTAAGCCGGCAGGTGCCCTGGGTTCCTAAATAATCATCATCAGTGTTTACTGTGGAGCCGCTGTTGTTCTGGCTACTGGATGAGGCCCCAAAGCTTTCCATCTAGGGGTAAAAAGAAGCTTCCTATGCCAGCTCGCCTGCCTGAGAGCTGAATGAAAGCCGATGTCTGCAGGCTCACTTGCTGGCCACCATGAGTTGAATAAAGGGCACGTCACAGCTCCCTTCAGCTTCTCAGTTCTTTTCCGTCTGTCCAAATCCAGTGCGAATCTTTTCAGACTCGACCATTGGCACTATAGTCTGCTGCACCAAGACCCACAAAACGATGGGCTGATGGGCTGGGCCAACACACAAGTGCCCCAAACCAATACTCAAAACACTGTAGAACCACATATGGCTGTATTTGCAGCTTGCCGGTCACGTGAGCACACACCCCCACCCCCCAGTTTTCAAACATAAGTGATATATCCGGAGCTACTCACTTCTTACACTCTAGACCAGTGATTCTCAAGGCAGGTCTCTGGACCAGCAGTAGCAGCATCTCCAGGGAGCTAGTTAGAAAATTCTTGGGTTCCAGACTCACTGAATCAGACGCTCTGGGAATGATCCCAGATTAGTTACGAGCCTTTCAGGTGAGGCCGGAACTGCTCTAATTGAGGGCAGAGCTCTGCAGAGGCGCTTTGATGTTACCAGCTGAAGACCACTGCAGAGACAGAATGTTCTATAACTAGGTGGGCAGAGGAAAACCTAAGACGGGAGAGAGGTTTGTGAGTTTGCTTCTCTTGGGTAGCAGCAGACCCGCTGCAGTTCAGAGTCCACCACCTGTAAACTTAGAACGCAGGGGTTGGTTTCCTCTGGTATCAAGGTTAACTGACACTGACATCACTCTATCTTGGCAGAATAAAACAATTTGCACCGTGCAAACAACAGTCTTTCTCCCAGAGAAAGCATCTGAATGCTCAGACAACGTTTAGAAATTGCTGCTGTGGCATCGCCACGTAGTTCCTGAAATCCGTTTTCCTCTGATGTCATCTTCTGCAGTAGAAATCCTTTGGATTCTCGGTTGTTCTCTGTGCCCCTCGCTGCCCAACTCTCAATTTGGTGTGGGTTCCATGCAGGGAGAGACACAGTCATATAGTCACCCCCTCTCGTGGTCCCGGAATCCCGTAATTAAAAGGAGCGATGCTCCAGAGTACCTCCAAGGCTTTGTGTGTCTCACAATGACAGTCTCTTTGCCATGGAAACAAAACAGAGGAGATGAGCCTGGGGTAGTGAACGCTGGCCCCTGCCCCCTCCCCTTCAGATGCTGAATCTCCAGCACAGAGCAAAAAGCCCGCATGCCTGCCTCAGCCCAGTAAGAGGCTAATGCCCCAGCCTTGGTGGCTTTGTGGTTAGAAACTCCTACTAAGAATCCTGAAAAGATAACTTCTCTTCTGATGATCCCACTCCCCTCTACCAGTTCGGGAGTCTTGCTTTTCTCATACAGCCTGAGTTCCCAACACCTCTGCCTGCCAAACCTCAGTCCTGGGTCTCTTGACTCTCCTAACTCTGAGGATAGAAAGAGGACCAGGACCTCCTGCCCGGTTCCTGGGGACACCCAAGAGAACCAGCTTTCTTCCTCACTGACAGGTGAACTGGTGGCCACATGTTGACTTGAGATTCCTGTTATTTTTTTCATCATAACACTGTGTGGCCTCCTTGGTTTTTTCCCCCAACTTTTTACTTACTCTGGTTCATTTTCCTACTCTCCCATTCTCCCCAGTTTATTTTGTGCTAGAGTTTAATGATGGTATAATTTACATGATAAAAATTACCCATTTCAAAGGCACCATTCAATGATTTTTAGTAAATTTAGAATTGCACAACCATCACCACCATTTAATAATATCATGGTCTCATCACCTTATTTGCAGTCACCTCTTGTTCATTTTTGGCAACTGGGATGTCTGAACTACCTCCTCTTACCATCTCCTGGGAAAGATGATCTCAAAGAGAAGAGCCCAGATGAAGTTCATTTAAAAGAAGGAAGTTCTTTGCTGCTCCCGCCAAGATCCCTCTCTTCCCCCAGATGTGTGCTCTGATCACAACCTTGGTCTCACTCCCCAAGAGCAGCTGTCCTGAGTACAGTGGGGGTAGATGGTGGAAGCTCACAGACGACAGGTCTTCCTGACCCTGTATGTGAAGTTGCCAAGGTGTGTTTCTGTAGAAAAAGCTATTTAAAGTGACACCTTGAGTCAGAAAGCTCCAGGTCAAATTCAAGCCCTGCCATGTATATGCTATGCATTGAACAAACCAACCCCCCAGAGCCCTGGGGTCCTTGTATGTAAAGAAAGCAACGTGAATACACCGTTCACAGGAAGCCTGGAAAGTGTCTGTCACATTCTCAGTGACGTTTGTACATGTCCACTATTCCCAGAGTTTGATCAAATTTTCAAAGGGGACTGTCATCTCTCCCCACCCCCCCTCAGCATGCCACCCCATGACAGGGTAACACAGAGAAGCCCCCAGATGCTCAGTGAAGGAAAATAGGGTTGGAAATTCTGGGGAGACAAGATTGGACAAGTTGCAAAGAGGGAGCTATTAGGTAAAGAGGCGGCTGGAGAGAAGGTGCAGGGAAGAGGAGGGCCTGGGGGAAGAGCAGGCACTGAGAGTGGGGTTTGGGGCTCAGAGTTGGGTTACGGGATAGACCAGCCCAGACTGAAGGCGCAGGAAGTAGAAGGGAGGGCAGGAAATGTGGGGAGGAAGTTTCCCTCATAAATGTGTGCTTTTATTTTGCTCATATACTTATTTTATTATTTATTTATTTATCGACACAGGGTCTCAGTCGGTCACCCAGGCTTGGCTGCAGTGTTGCAATCTTAGCCCGATGCAGTCTCAAACTCCCTCCCTCCTCGGCAGTTGACATTACAGATCCACACCACTATGCCCAACTATCTTTTCTTACTTTTTGTAGAGCTGGGGCCTCACTATGTCTCCCAGGCTGGTCTCAAACTCCTGGGCTCAAGCAAGTCTCCTGCCCTGGCCTCCCCAAAGTGCTGGGATTACAGGCGTGAGGCACTGTGTCCAGCTCAGTTTGCTTTCTAAAGTCTGCAATTCTCCATTCTTGGCAGAGGAGGGCCCAACACAGATGCTCAGGCTGTATGACATTTAGAGCTAAGGAGTGACCCGTGAGGGGGGAGTGCGGCGCTAGTCCTGCTGTTTGCCCGGTTCTCTCTGAGTTTGGCTTTGGAGTCTCCCTGAGCCCTCGAGGAGTCTTGCATTGTTTCTGTGGGCCCTGTCTGAGGCTTCTGGCACCTGGCCAGGGCAGCTGGGGATATTGAAAAGTGGGCTTTGAGGACAACCTGGTGCCATGCTGCTCCATCAGCTGGATGGCTTTCTCTGTTGCAAATGTATGGAAAGCAGGGAGGAGGGAACGGGATGGGGAGCACGGTGCACACCCTTGGCGGTGGGACACAACCATAGTTACCTGCCAAAGGCAATTGTGTAACCTAATTCTTTGTATCCTCAATGAACCCCAAACAATTAAAAACAAACAAACAGCGTATGGAAGCAGATGTCACAGCAGAGTCAAAGGACCAAAGGACACTGGCACGTCACTGTTCAGTCTTCCCCCCACCCCTGTCACATAGGCAGCATCATTTATAAAAACACAACACACCTTGGGTTTTAATGAGAAAATAACTGTATACTTGCATTGAATGCCTCACAATCACTATAAAACCAAAGCAGGATAATAACATTGAAGTGGTTACATACACAGGACAGCCGGATACAGAGTATAATTTCCAAACACAGTATTGCTGCTTTTATCCCACCCACCCCCCACCCAAAGGAAAAAAAAAAGGCAAAAGAAAGAAAAAAAGTCATTTGGGTAAAGAGCAACACAAAATCAAAATTGGCAGCTCACTGAATGCTTAAAATTCAGGAAATTGGTTCTGTAACTAAAACTGGATATAGTCACCACCTCTAACACTTAGGCTATTTTTTTTTTCAATACATAGTTTAATGAAATTCATTCTTTAGCTGGAAAAAAATGTTTGTCTTCAGAGACAAAGTCAACACTGTCTTAGTGTTCTCTGTTACACTTTATATAT
>NW_003852409.1:13727457-13793632 GCF_000181295.1 Otolemur garnettii | reverse complement strand
TGTGTGTGTGTGTGTGTATATATGTGGACACCAATCTATATACTGCTTATATGACTTTGCCCGGGGTGGGCAGCATGCGAGGAAAGAGAGAGGCTAGTAAATTGCATTGTGTCATCCAAGTAGAACACAGCCCGCCTCCTGCCACCGACAGACCCTGTTTCCATAATTTCCGGATAAGAAAGCCAAGGTATGTCAGTAATCGGCTCTGGAGGAAAGTGAGCATCTATCACCACCACAGAATGGAATGCTTTCTGGGAGGCTTTTAACAGCCACAGAATTTAAACATGTGTTCCCGCTGAGATTAAACCAGCGACAGGGCTATCTGGGGGGTGGAGCGGAGCAGCAGAGGCGAAGTTTTTCAAGAAGCCTCTTTCTCTCGGATCAGGTAGGCCTGACTTTCCTCCAGGGCTCGGTTCCATCTTCAGAAAGCTAAATGGGTTCACTGGGGATCCCAGAGCCTAGCACAGTGCTATGTACAAAGCAGGGGGCTGGTTCAATTGTTTCTTGAATGAATAAAAACTCAGGACCACAAAGAAAAAAATAAAATCTGGCTATCCCCAGGGGAACTGCAATTTACATTTTAATAGGATTAGGATCACCAGGGAGTGGAGCAAGAAAATAGACCATGGTCATCTGGAAGGCAGCACAGGGGAGCTAGCGAATGTTGGGGTGTAGGGTAGGGGCCACAGTGAAAACAGCTTTGTGACTGCCAGAGTCACAGAAATGATGTTTGTTTTCTTATCTGCACAGAGAGCAGAGGCCCAAAGATTGTCAGTTCTGTAACTTTATTATTCCTTAAGCAAGTAAATGCTCCGGTTCAATCAACTATGGTCAAAGACCTCTTTGCCTCTAAATTGTAAGGCCTCCTAAGCTTTCCTGTTGGCTGCAAATTCTCTTCTCCAATGTAAGTTTCACGTAGGGAAACAGTTGCCTCTGATGAAAAATGGGAGCGTTGGTCTATATCATGCCATGATCTCTACTGAATCCCTGAGTCAGTTCAGAAAACATCAGCACTTTCTATTATTTTGTGTGACCCATAGACTAGCCTACTCTCCAGCCATCCTAACTGTCATGGTGCCTGGGGTCACATGACGCTGCTGCCTCCTCTCTTCCTGCCCCTGTGTCTACTGCCTTGGGAACACCCAATTGCTGGGTCCTCAGTGCAGACACCAGGGATCTCTGGATGGAACTGCTCCAGCAAAGATGGTCCTCTCTCCTGGGTACTCCCATTTCAGCTGTTGAGATGTCTTAACACAGATCTCACTCTCCTGGAATGACTGTCTTCCACGCCAGACTCCCCCACCATAAAACGAATGCTTTGCAGCAGAGATCTTACTGGTTTGGGGTCCCCAAGGGCTAGCACATTTTGTTGAAAATTCATTCAGAACATTCAGGAGAACGAACCATATAAAGATGGTGCCAACTGCCCATCTGTTATTTCAGCTATCATCGGTAGAGTCTACCTTTAACTTAGGAGATTCCCTTGGCAGTTTTGAAGGATCCTTGTTCTGAATTCCATTTTTAACTTCATGCCCACTATTTACCTGTGAATAAACTTCCCCCCAGAGTCAACACTAGTTTAATAAAAGAAGCAAAGGTAATGTGCATAACGTCTACATACAAATTTCATGGAACAGCTACTTGTTAGAGCTTATGACATGACAGTATGAAAACAGAAATGAGTTTTAGTGAGGTCTGACGCAATTATTGCTTTTTAAAGAAACCATCGTTTTAAAACCAAGGAGAAAAAAAAAGAAGGCTGGTTTTTGTTTCGTTTTTTTCCCTTCACGGCCAGAACTGAAAATTTTCTCATCCAGAAATCGAGGGCACCCAGTTATTGAATACCCTTATTATATTGCTTTGAATGACAGAAAGATTAAAGCTGGCATCCTCTATCATACACTAAGCGTGAAAACAAGGCATGAGAATAAATAGGGTACTTGCCTAAATGCCAGCTTACAAAACTCGCCCAAAACTTTGCCATCATGACTCATGCAAATACCATGTTAGGTCAATTTAATATTACAAATCCTGCATCAGCTCGGTGCCTTTATATCCCTTTTCATAAAAAAGAAATTCTCACTCACTCCCGTAGCTGGCAAATAGCTTTGGAGGAATTAACTGTACACCCAAGTGCCATGATCACTCTGGAATTTTAATACACACACACACCCTTACTCATAGTACATACACAGCTTACACAAACACACACAGGCACACACACACACACACACACCCCATCTGTATGTAGCTGATTCCAAGCCTGCACTTAAATTTCTATTCTATATTTTTCTTCTTATCACCCTGAAAAAACACTGGTTGCTCAGCAAAAATAATCTCTCTCCCTTCCTTCTTGTCGTCCCATTTCTTTCTCCCTCCCTCCCTTTCTCTCCCTCTTCCTTCAGAACTTCTATGTTTCCATTTTGATGGACCCCAAACAATCCATTGATCTTCCTCCCGCTAAGGCCAACTTTATAGTACAAAATAGTTATAAACACCTTTTTTTATTTCCCGTTGTCTATCTCTCTAAGGCAGAGTTCGCCCCCCCCTTTTTTTTCAATTATTGCCACTCTAAAAATATCCCCTACCATCTTGAACCAAGCTGTTCAATGTGTACAGATTTTATACATATATTCCCCCATCCCATCATAAAAATAGTTGTTGCCCACTAAATAGAGTTACTTTCCTATAAAGAAACATAATGGAGAAAATGTGTTCTTGTGAATGGCAGATCAGTCAATGTATTACAAGCAGACATGATCCTAAAGCTATAATCACCCATTTGGTTTGCCTTTCTCCCCCTTCCTCAGCCTCTGGACGTAGAAGAGATTGTGTTTGCAACATGAAGAAATCTTGCCTTAAAAATAAGGATTTTATCAATCGCAATCACGTAGTGTACCCAATTGATTAAAAACAAGTAAATGTAAGGGAAATGGAATCCTAACCGCCTCCTCTCGGCAAGGGTGGAGAAGAGACACGAATCGTTTTATGGCTGCTGGAGAAAGTGGAATTAATACAACACCTCTGATGCTGTGAGTGACAGGTGGGACACGGGCGCAGAGAGACCTCCTAGGCCTGGTGGACTCATGAGCCCGGGCCCTAGAGCTCTCTAAATGGCCCTGTCACCACTGTTCTTCCTCACCATCCGGCGAGGCTGGTCTCTGCCCTGCCTTTAGCAGCTATGTTGGTTTGCTAGTTAAGTCTTTGTCCTTTTGGATCAATTGTGGATTGGTCCAAATCCCAGGCATTGAGATTCTTTGAGTCATCAAAAACAAAAAAACAAAAAAACAAATCCTTTCTCTATTGACTCCTGGGTGTCAGCGTCTGATGAGTGGACTTCCTTTTCGTTTTATTTCTCATCATTGTGTATTGCTGCTTCTGGTCTACGTAAGGATTGCTGAGTTTGTGTGGACTTTAATAAACAGTCCATTAAAATGCTGTGAGTTGTGATTTTCTTGGTTTCTTGGTATCCCAAGCACCAAAGGAGCTCCCTGGGTTGGAGAGCGTTTACTCGTTGCCTTCTTCCTCCTGGTTGGCATAGATCCCTGCTTCCCAGCGCAAGGCCAGGGCGCTCTTTCTTCGATTAACCCGTGTGGCCTCAAGGACCTGGAGAGAGAAGAGAAAAAGTTACGCAGAGTTCATGGATGTTAATTATGTGCACAGGCTAACTCCTCGCTTTCTTTCCTCCTTTCTCTCAGCATGAGAGGAGAAAGTCAGAAAGCACCTGGTGGTGCTGGGGGTGAGAGAGAAAGGGGGAGATGGGAAGTTCTGGCTGTGCATTCATCTTACAGGCGAAATTTATTTGCTAGTTGACCCCTAGTTTTCAATATCCCTAGTTTTCATCCTGTATCACGTTTTAGATAACAAAGCAGCCCTCTCCGTGCTTCCCATCAGTGATGCCCAATAGAATTTAATGCAATGATGAAAACATTCCGTATCTGTGCCACCCAACTTGGCAGCCACTAGCCACATGTGGCTACTGAGCACTTGAAATAGAGCTAGTGCGGCAGTGAGGCTAAGTATTTAATTTAAATAGGTCCATGTGGCTAGTGGCTACCACATTAGACAGCATAACTAGAGATTGTCTTAGTATCTTCATAAACAGGAAAACCAGAAAATAATCCCAATGGGACCAGTGTGGATTTTATCCATCAAGCTTATTTACATCAGCTATGATCACATTTATATCATGACAATCAAATCTGGCATAACTAAACTCAAAGAGCCATTAAGTGGGAAACAAAAAGCTTCTCAGGCCACTAAAAAGCAATCTCAGCATTTTGATGCAACTTCAGGTCCGTATGTGCTAGCAAAGGAAATTAAAGGTGACAATGACCTTTAGGTAGTAGGCTCACCACCACTAAGGTCGGGCCTTCCCCACCCCCACCACCTTCACTGGAACAGTCTGTGGATTCCTGAGAGGAGACTTCAGCCAATCTGTTCCAGCCGTAGTTTGATCAAGATGAGATTCTAAATGAATGACATTTAGGTTGCCAATATCTGAGATACACTTTTATTTCATGATCCTGATGTATGTCCCCCAATCTCTCTGGCATCAGCTTAGGACCTATAGTTCTTGATTTTAAAGAAAAGTCCAGTCAGTACAGCCAATACCAGCTGGTCATCCAAACAGCCATGAAGGTTTTGCTTATTCTAAAAAATAATCACTTAGGCAAGGGACAGTGATGTTGGCAGCTCCAGAGAAGCAAGCAGAAGCAGGCAGAGGTGGGAGGAGAGGTATAAGCAGATTCTGGGTAGATGAAAGGTCTAGGGACCTGCTTCCACCTGCTTCTTGTACCCTTGTCAAATAAATAGATCACCCATTCAATGAGCTTTCTTCCCCATTCCTCCCAGCAGGGAGAGCTGGCCCTGCCATGCAGGATGTCCTCGGTCATGTCACTGAATGAATGATGCTGCGTCATTAAGTGTGTTGTGTATAAGCACACAGTGGTCACTCAATATCTAAAACTACCTAACAATAACAAATTAGGAAGAAAGCACGCTTCCAGCTTGGTATAGTTAAACGGAGGAATTTTCTGGTCTAATGTATATAGCAGCATGGAACTGAGACACAGCACTGGCCTGCACTTGGGTGTCCTGAGCTCTCTCTCCAGTTCTGTCCCCTACTGTTCATCTGTCTCCCAATTTCTTTATGAAATGGACAGCGCAACTGCCCTGTTATATAGGATTTCTCAGGAGGCAGTGGGGAATACAGAGTCCAGGCAGGTCTAGGTTTGAACTCTAGTGACTGTGTGACCTTGGAAGAGTCACTCAACCCCGTATCTCAGGATCCCCCTATGAAATGGGAATAACTGTAGCATGGAAGGGGCTGGAGGAATGAATGAGGCAATCTATGCAAAGCATAATAAGTTCTTAAATAATAATTATTAATCCCTTTCACATGATGAGAGGAGTAAAGTATGAAGTTGCATTAAAAAGGCCTTTTTATAGGGAAATCTGCATTGTATAAAATGGTTATGTGTTTACCTTTCAGATGGCAGATATAAATGAAAAAGTTCACATCAAAGCTGAAAACACATCTAAGGCTTTGAAAAATATGATCCCCATCTTTTTGGAACGTTGTCTTATTGTTTGAACCCTACGTGAATTCTCAAAACAACTGGAGCAAACTGAGCTTGCTCTGTCCTTGAGGAAGCCATGCTATAATCCATTTATCCCTATCCTACAAATAGTTCCCAGGTTCCTACCAAGTGTCAGGTGAAGTGCTTCACAGTGAGGATAGGATAATCCTTTTCCTCACGGAGCTTAGTCACAAGAAGTGTAATGGGCAGAAAAATAATCTTTATAATTATGGAAACATAATTGAGTTTGACCATCTACTTGTTAAGAGTTCAAATAATCCACTTATACCAACAAGGAGCTCTTTTCTTAACTGATTTCCCCAATTTGCATTGCCACGTAACATGATCCTGAATTTCTGATGAAATCTAAAGCTCCTAGTAATGGCACAGAGAAGAGCATTACGATCAAAATAGCCAGCAAGCTTGATATAATGCTGTCTTTGGGTTCATAAGACTTATGGTCCAGGACTGTCTCCAGGTGAAGCCTCCCTGCAACTGGTCTTTTGAAGATTCAAAAGCCAAGCCCTCAGGGAAGGTATATGAATAAGCATCAATTCCATAACTAACCCAAGTGATTTTGTGTGTGTGTATGCACATGCACACATATCTCTATGAATCTCTAGCAAATCTAGAGCTCTTATCTTATTATCTTGTATTGCTGTATATTAACTTTGCTTTTCTAAAGTTCCTCCTTTCCCTTCTGGATGAAAAAGCACATGTTTCTGAGGTGCTAATAATAGTACATGCTTACGTCATGATTACTATGAACCAGTTGCTATTTTAATCTTCACTACTGTTTTATGAGATTCATGCTATTATTACTTGCATTTCTCATAGGCGAGCACTGGGAGGGTAAGTAACTTGCCCAGTGTTACCCAAGTAGCAAAAGGAAAAGCCAAGATTTAAACCCAGCATTCTAGGTGCAGAGTTGATGCCCAAGGCCACCAGGCTAGATGGCTACTCGGTGACTGTCTAGAATCCAGAGAGAGAAGAACAATAAACACTGTCCGTGGAAATGGAGCCTGATTTAAAGTTTCATTGTTGGCTTGGCACCTGTAGCTCAAGCGGCTAAGGCCCCAGCTACATACACCTGAGCTGATGGGTTCGAATCCAGCCCGGGCCCACCAAACAACAATGATGGCTGCAACCAAAAAATAGCCGGGTGTTGTGGCGGGCACCTGTGGCCCCAGCTACTTGGGAGGTTGAGGCAGGAGACTCGCTTGAGCTCAGGAGTTGGGGGTTGCTGTGAGCTGTGATGCCACGGCGTTCTACCCAGGGGGATAGCTTGAGGCTCTGTCTCAAAATAAAATAAAATAAAATAAAAAAGTTTCATTGTTTGCACAAATTACTTCAAATTCAATCTTGTGGGGGGAAAAATTCAATCCTTTTTGAATAACCCTCTACTATTGTCTTCTCTCTAATGCTTATAAATTTGGGTGAGTGAATTGCCTAACAATGAATAGCAACCCATATACAATTTTATCTTGAGGATGTGAAACAAAAGATAGGTATGTTCAATAATATTGGGTTACCCTGTTAATATCAGTATCCATATTTTTAGCTCTCTATCTTCTCTTCCATTGAAGGTAGACTGGCCCAATTCTATCTGGCTAAATTCTCAAACTGCCATCCTCCACGTGATAAACCATAATCACCTACCAAGGAAGGTACACAGAATGCTACTCTTAGTATTCACTTTATACATTATGAAATTGCTGATAATCAGCAGCTCATCACTATAATTAATATATAATTAAATAGAATTCTTTTGGGAGACTTTAAAAATATATTATGCTATCGGTTGCTACAGCAATTCGAAGAAGAATTTACAGTATCTAGTAAAAGTAAGGATGTGGTCAGTGTCAAATCCAGCGAGGGCTCCTACTCCTAGATACACAGGGTACAGAAAGAGACATATATAATAACATGTATTAAAGCATTATCTGTAAAGGTAAAAAAAAAAAAACCTTGGAAACAATCTACATTTATATCAAAGAGGATTGAATAAATAGAGAGGTATTTATTCAATGGAATGTTATAAAGCAGTGACACAGAGTGAGCAGGGAGCCACACTGCCAAATGGACACATCGGAAAACAATGCAGGCAGAGGATGCTGCACCATGATTCACCATTTATAAAATGTTCTAAACATGCAAAAATAAGAGAGTTCATTTATGTATATATACATATGTAGTGCAGTCATCAAACCATGCATGGAAATCGTGAATACCGAGCTCAAAAATTAGCCTCTGGGGGTGACGAGGGAACTGAGAGAAGTGGACTTGAATTGTATTTGCAAAATTTTCTTTTAAAAATGTTAAACAAATATTATGAAATGGTCAGAACAGACAAAGCCGGAGTGGTAGGTTAGGTTACATCATTTCCTTATGCTCTATTATTGGAAACTTTGAATGGCGGCTGGATGGCACTGGGCACCTCATTTTGTGGGCTGTGTATTCTTGGAACTAGCATAGTGCCTGACACACAGTGGAACCTCATTAAATTATTTAATGAATAAATGAATGGTTTTCTCTACAATGCTGTATATTTGAAATGATTCTTTTAACATAAAAATAAAATGTAGTCATCAAAGTGCTTTCTCAGGCAAAAAAAAAAAAAGGAAAATTAAAAAGTTTAAAAGAGAAAAATATTAGGCCTTTTCATAGAACATGCATTTGCAAAAATTTGTATAAAAGGAAGTTAGGGAAAGGAGACTCTTGGAAGTTTAAACTGGGGGGATGGGGTGGTGCACATTTGATAATCTATAGATTTAGGATGAACCATCCTAAGTATCTACAGAATGGAGCTCTCCAAATGTGTGTTAAAGAAAACAAGACTGGCCAAAATCAATGGTTCAATCTGCATGAGCTGCTCTGCTTTCTAACCAGACGAGAGTATACTTTGCTATTAATGTAGTAATGCCTGAAGATACTTAAAAAACCCAAATAGCCTGCAGTCCAAGCATCTTTGGGATCCATGATTGAGCAAGGTCTCCTCCAGCCCACCACACAGCACAGCAAAGCACAGCATTCAGTGTGTATCGGTGCTGCAGGGACTGTAACATTCTGAGGCAATCCCACAATTCAGAACAGGCAGGAGGAAATACGTATGGGGACAAGCCATGTTTCTTGCCATTCTCACTTAAACCACCAGGAAATGGCAAACCACAACAGCATGCACCTGGATCATGCACTCAGTAAAACCAACACAAACAAGTTGAAAAGTACCTCGGAAGTCACCTTGCAAGACAGTAACTTAGAGGTGTACTGGCAGAAAGGGAAAAGACCAGGGTTAGTACACAGCACAGACACGCTTACAGAACACCCCCCAGCCAGGAACTGGCACCACGCCAGGGTTGAACACGACAGGAAGTAACATCAGGAGACCATTCCACACCCGTGCCAAGACTTGCTTCATCTGATATTAGTTTATTTAAAAGTCTGTATCTTTTGGAGCAACCAGATACCCTATTATTCATCAATAAAAATATCAGATAAGCCATACTTCGTTAATTCAAGATTTTCTGCACTTTGAATTAACAAGATTCCTTCCCCACAGTAAATAACCAACTGCCCATCACCAAGGCCCTTGGCGGCCATTTTGGATTTACTAGAATCTGTAGCCAAACACACTTCTTTCTTCCTGTAGGCTTCTCAGGACCCCAAAGCAGTCTTGTAGACTGTGGTCCAGTTGAAAGAATGCCTTAGTAAAAGATAGGAGTTTGTTTGAATGCAAGTTGTGTCAAAGCAAGAGCTCTAAAACTCACCTAAGGGTAGCTGTGCACAGGGAGACCACATAGCCTCCTGTGTAAGAACCTTGGGGACCTGGAACAGTTCTTGAGAGTGGGATGATCATTTAGGATTAATATGAGCACTTGGGAAGTAAAATGATTCTTTAGTTCCTATAGGAGACTAAAAGTCTTCTTCAAGAAAAGCATGGAAAAAATAGCCCAACTGTGAGAAATGAGATAGTAGGTCTAACTTAGGGCAGCCACCTTCAGAATTGTGGTAATGACCTTAGGTTTACTCTGGTTAGGACATGTGAGGTATTTATGGGTTTGGGGTACTGGTAGCCATAGACTGGTTAGATGGGATCACGCGTCTGTGACTGTCACCTGATTCTCATTTGCAGCACTAAAGAATCACAGTTCTATAATGATCAGGCTGGTGGCCAAGAGCTGACAAGCCTGGGCTCTCTTTTCTTTGTACCTTTCCTAGGGTATGAGTGAGAGCCCAAAAGAGGGCTTGGATAGCACAAGGTATCCTCGATTGTGGCTGAGCTTCCGGTAGAGTTGGGGAGGGGGGCACTGGGGGCAGAAGAGCTTCTTCACTTGCTCAGGGAGAATAAGGCCACAAATCTCAACACTAATCCTGGTTTGGAAGGGAAAAGTGTGCCAGAATTCTTAAAGAAGCCAGGCTTCAGCTTTGACATAGCCCAGGAGAACTGATAAAGCTTCTCTTGTTCCAAGACAGGACAGGGCGGTTGGAAGACCTCTCAGTAAGTAGGGCTCGGGGAGAGAGAACACAGGAAAAAGCCAATGAGATCAGATCCTGTACGAGCAGTGAGGGTGGAGCTGGACACCCCGAAGGCTGTGATCTGGACTCTGGCCAGCATCCCCTCAACCGAGAAAGGGAAAGCAAACCTACCAACATGTTCCAGAGCATCAGCGACTCAGTGACCCACCACTTTCACCTTCTGGGGCTCAGCTCAGCTTGGGGAAACAACTGGCCAGACAAATACTATTTGCCTAAATAACACTCACACAACTCACAATGCATTGGTGAATCATAGCTTCCTGAAGGGACTCTTGGTGCCTAAAAAAAAAATTCCAAATAGCCCATCATCTGTGGCCTGCAGTTCAAACATCTTCCAGATCCGTGAGTGTGCAAGCCCCACTTTGAGGCCGTCCCTTTGACAGGCGCCGAGAAGCCCTTTAGGAAACTATGATTCACTTAGTCCATTATGAGCTGCGTGATTGACTAGAAACAGTATCAGACCCAGATAAGGGTACATTTCCACACAAGATAATATTTCCAGATAAGGCAAACTCTTGCACGCACTGCACAAAAGCGCCAAGGTAAATGGATGAACAGTGCTGAAACCCAGTGGGGCTGCATCCTGGCAGAGTGTGGAAAGGGGAGGCTTTTCCTAATCCACACAGAGGCCTCGCCTAGGCTGGTAAATAGCCCCAGTTAAGGAGGTGGGTTGGGATGGCAATTCACCTTCCTCAAAAATTCACCAAGGGGTTGTTGTTAGTAAGTGGGGCCAGAGATACTTGCTGGTGACTGTGCCATGTGAGCACTCTGCTCAAGTTCCAGGCTAGGAACAAACATGGCTAGTGGTGGTTAACTTTTTGAGAAAACAGGCTTTTTCACATTCCTTGTCCTTGATCATTTTTACCAGCTGCCAAATGACCAGGAGATCCACAGATGACTTCTTATCACAGAAACAGTGACTCCTGGGGAAAAGTTCCAAGACGGTGCAGGATTTAACTTTCCATCTTTTGTTGTGCTCTGAGCTCTCAGATCATCCCCCCTTTTCCAGCAAAGGAGAGAATGACAGCTCAGGGGCATGAAAAAAAGGGGGTGGGGCTACCAAGGGCCATACAACTTTCTTCACACCATTCCCCTGCAAGGATTCCTTGAGCCAGGGGCCTCCCTGCCTGTCCTGCTTAGGAAAGTTTAGAAAATTGAAGTGGGGAGGGTTCTGAGCTGGTAGACAGGGTTATAGAGACCATGGCTGCTTTGATAGGGGCTGGAGGACACTGCACCTGTTTCTGATGTCAAGGATCAGTTTTTCTCAGATCTGTCAGCGAAAGTCGTGCTGCAAAACCACAGGGCATAGCTTCCTCGGGGTCCTCTAGCTTTCTTGTTCTCCTGTCCTTCACGCCCACTGATATCATCATATCTAACGGGTCATACATGCCGATGATCAGCCTGTTTTGTTTTGGGAAGCACAGCAAATGCAAATTCTTTCCATTCAATTCACAAAGAACTTGCTACTTTCTACGGTCTGGCACATGCTTGGGTTCTAGTCATGTGTGAGTTACTCCTGGATTCTCAAGTGTGGGTTATCGTCTCTGAAAGGACACACCCACATGCTGCCCAGGGGCTCACTTGAACACAATGATCTTTAGCTTCTAGGGACAGCTAAGCCACTTACTCAGCCACCAAGCCATGCCTTCCCTATTATTATCATCTTCTGGTATGGATAATTAAAGAAAAAACAAAAAAGGGGCCACAGATCAGCTAGAAAAAAACACAATGGCTTGTCCCTACAGGTGAACTTCAACATGTTCACCAGTGAGTGACACAGACATAGCAGAAAAAGATCCCCTGAATTAGAAGGGCTAGGAGACGGGCTCTCCTATTAAGACTGGCGGATGTGACGTATTTGTTTTAGAAGCAATCTGAGTCTGTTATTTTAGAGTTGGGTCCCTTATAAGAGGATACAGTGGGTTGAGCAGATTTTTATCTTGCTCCTAAGAATTTTCAACAACAAATTTGATTTGATTGTAACATCAGTACTAGCGCGAAACAAATGGACATGAATTCAAGACCCAGGGATAGTCGCAGCTTGGTTAGTTAACAAGTTTTTTTCATGATTTGAAGTGTTTATTCACTTGGGAAATACAGAAACGGGAGGCTGCCTCTTCACTCTGCAAGTGAAAGCAACTGGCGTCTTAAAATGCCTATTCCACATAGCTTCACGAAGGCCAAGGGGCATTTGTTAGGTGGCTGCCTGAGTGTTGCTGTGTACACAATGGAGTCTTCTAGATCCCTGCCGGAAATGAGTGAGACCTGGCTCTTCTCTTCTGCACAGAGCATTTTTTTTTCTAACACTACTCCACAAAAGACACAAGCAGGGGACAATCAGAGCGTGTTCAGCAGACGTGCACATGGATCACGTGCTAAGTGGTTCCCCAGCATCCACACCAGGGAACGAGGGGTCCACCTGGCTAACTTATACTAAAGCTGCTGGCTGACGGTGCAGAATTATAGGGAGAAAAGAAATAAGATACTTAGAGGACTAAGCTTCAAAATGGCCACAGGCTCTGGAAAATTCCTAGAGGTGAACTCCATAGTTTTATAGATGGCTACAAAGAAGGCCTGGCTAAAGTGACTCAGTGGGCAGGAAATGTCCTACAGACTCAGGGAAGATGCTGCTGGCACCCCTGCAGTGGAGCCGGTGGTGGAAATGTCCATAGCCACCGAGGGGCAGGTCTCATCCCGCTGGGCAATATGGGGAACAGCCCAGGAGAGCAGCACTAGCCTGGTAGAGTAGCTGAGCCAGTGATCCACACAGTTCAGCTGCAAACACAAGGGAGGGCCTGGGAGCTGCCAAGTGAGTGGCGAGACTGCCACCTGTGTTCGGTTCTTCCTTTCTTTACCACTATGTATCTTGAAAGTAACTTCTACTATGTGGCTTCAACTCCAGAAATCCAAAGTCAGGATAGAAAGGGCAGTTAAGTCAGCATAGAATTCCTAATGTGAACCCCACAGCATTCAAGTTTAAGGTGACCACCCAAACTGGAACACTTTTAAGAGTGAAAAGGAATGGCATTAATAATGACACCAGGATACCAGGCATGAACTAGTACTGTCCCAGGTAAACTAGGTAGCATCCTCAACCAACCAAGTTATCTGTGACCTAGGAGCATTGAGGGGAGGGATGATCGCCTCAGTACATGCTAAGAGACTGATGCCAGAAGACTCTTAGGAGGTTGGCTGAAAACCTGAGGCTGGTCCCAGGGCTGTCTGGAATAACAGCAACTCATTCTCTTACTGGAGAAAGAAACCTCAGAACAGATGACTTCTGTCACAGTGAACGTGAATGTCATGTGCAAAGTTATAAGGCTTAGGGAGGGCAGCAGCGTAGCCTTGTGGTTTTTAACTGTCACTCTGCGCGGCTCTTTCCTGCCAGACTATGCACGTAGGCTTGGTAATTGCTGCAAACACATGTAGTCTTTTGAGCACTATGTAGCGTCTTCATAGCACTCTAGAGAAATTAAATCTCTACAGAGCAGGCCAAGCAACAGTAGAAGTCGGCTGGCTGGTGCTGGGGATGATTTCACAGCGCTTACACCCTCTTTGCCCACCTTGCCCTTACGTGCTGTCTTTCTACACACCAAATATCTCATGGTGTAGCCTTGCCAGTGGGCGCCAATGATACTTGGCAGCAGAAGGACCAGCTCCTTACAGGATCAACATTGTGGGGAAGCGAGGCCAAAACCCAACCCTGACTCCAGGCATGTTAAATAAACACACATTTGCAAATTGATTTTGGAACCATGACGCTGGCCTGGGCGACCACAAGCACATGTGTGCCTGAACTAGCACACCATACGTCACGCCGACGCTGCCCTCGGAGACGCGGAAGAGGGAAGGAGGAAAAACTTACACTACTATCATCCATTCTCTCGCGCCTTTTAGATTTGTGTGTCTCATAGTCTTCCATGAGGGTCTGCATCAGATTCTTGGGCCGCTGGGTTCCGGCAGCCTCTTCGGGGGCTAAGTCAGGCTGCGGGCCGGGGCCTTCAGTGGTGGGGGATGGAGGAGGTTTGACTTTCTCTATTTTCCCTGAAACAACATGAAGAGAACACCCTTTCTAAGCTTGTCTGCTCATGACTGCTTTCAGAAAGGAGAGAAAACTGGAAAAAAAAAAAAAAAAAGCAACCTCTAACATAGAAAGTGGTACCTGAATGGTGGTTAAATACAGGCTGTTTTATTACAGGGATCAAAGCACTGAAGGTTAAATGCACAAACCCATCTAACAAAGACTTCAAAAACACCAATTCTAAAAAGTCAGTCAGATCAAACTGGCTGGTACTTTGTCAGACAGACAGACAAATAGACAGACAGAGCCTCCCAGTCCTTCTGAAACATATATTCTATCACAGATTGTAGAGGTAAGCCTGTCAGAGGTGGCACACCTTGGAGCCTTAGAGAGCCTGTCATGGATGAGGACACCTGAGGCTTTGCAAAGGGAAGGTTGTGTCGAGGTCACTAGGAGCCAGTGATGGCACCCAGGTCCCCTGCTGTCCTCACCACGTGCTATCATCTGTACCAGAGGAAGCCAATTCTCTGCTGACACACCCAGGCCTTTTGTGTGGATAGCACAGTGTCATCAAACCTGAGAAGGAGAATGAGATTGTTCTTCCCGGGTCTTAGACATGTCACCCAGGTCTTACATTGGCCAGCTTCATTCATTTACCTTACCTGCGGGGATCCTGAAAGCATTTGGGTCTGAGACCCCTTCTCGCCCAACTTAGAGGAACATATATCAACAAAGGCAGTAGGATAGGTGTGCGCCAGACTTAAAAACAGTGTGATTTGAGCTCCTGACATGCCCTCCAAAATTCTCAGGATGAGAAGATGAGATCGAAGTAATCAGAGGTAGCAATCACTCCAGGCACTCTCGCCAAAACCATCTGCATCCCTCCCTTTTGGGAAATGCCTGGCGCTGCTTTCCGGCCCAGCAAAGGATGGGTTTTATTGCCACAGAGCAACAAATGCACTTTGGGAAGTATCTTCAGGTGCAATAGTTATCATTTTTCCAACTACGCCCTTTGTGGGTGACATAGCTGGAATCTGTGAACAAGGTGTGTAGGGAAAACATAAATAAATGGGGACCTTGGCAGTTGTTAAACTTCTGGACTTGAATGGTCCCACTGGGGAGGTTAAAGGCCCATTGACCTCTTCCAGTCCCCAGCTGAAGGTGACTCACCTTACTTAACTTCACAACCCAGACTTCTGACTTGGAATAACAGAAGCCCAGAGTCAATGTCTTTGCGTGGGTTGCTTCAGCATAGACCATAAGCTCCTTCGCCTAGGATTCAGGAAATCCAGGTTTTTAACTCCTGCTTTTCCAGTAGCTGGCTATGTGGTTGATTTCAGATAAGCACTTAATGTTCCCACTTTAGTCTTGGATGTTCACTTACATTCTCCAAGCTTTAACTCACAGCTGTACAACGAGAACTTTGGAATTATTTGTCTTTGCTGTCTCTTTTCACTGAAACATTTCATTCTATCAAGTACATTTGGCAAGGTCTACCCTTACTGATTAAAAAGCAAAAACAAAGACATCACATTTGGGGACTAGGTGGAAAGGAGATTTTAACATTCAGAAGAGGGTGCTCCATTTTCCAGCCACCTTATATTTCACGTTAGTGAAACTCAACACTTCAGTCTGAGTTAAAAAGTCTTTTAACACTAAGATAATAAATATTTCAAAATGGCCAAACTATAAGAAACGGTTTCTAGTTTTCATTTAATTAGAGAATGCTATAATGACCCCTACAAGTATTATAAACATCACTCAAGGCAAACATTTATTAAGATTTTATCATCCTTGGCCCTTCCTTTCAACTTTTTAAAATTATTTTGAAGTAATCCCAGACCTAAGGTAATTTCATCTCTACACAGCTCCAACATCTACTCTCATGGAATATAACACTCTTGGCTGAACTGCATACATACTTTGTATTTATTTCTAAAAATTCCAGTTGACCTTATAACTGGAGCCTTCAGAAACAACACAGCATAGTGGTGAGCATGCAAGCTCTGAAGCCAGCCAGAGAGGGTTTGACTCCACTACTTAGCAGCCAAATAACTTTGGGCAAGTTAGTTACTGTCTTCATATCTCAGTTTGCTTATCTGTAAAATGGGTATGATGATAGAAGTACCTACTTCGTAGTGTTGTTGTAAGGACTAAGTTAATATTTTAAAAGTTAACATTTAGAAGAGAAGCAGCTACTATTTAATTGGCATCTTACAGTACAATATGACGACGAGATGATAATGATGAGTTTTGTGGGTGTTCTGCATTAGGGGTTTGCAACTCTTCTAGGATTAGAAATAGAGACCAAGTTGCCAACCTGACCTTCACGATTTTCCCATTGACCTCTCAAATGTTCAGATCACCTCCCCTGAGCCGTTCTTCTATCATTACACTTCTAGCGAGCACTGTTCACTACTTCTAGCTTCTCCCTTTCACACACAGCACAGTGGGGACCTCACAGTACTTGTTTACACTTCTGTGAAGGCCGCTGTCACACACTGATGTGTGTCCTATCTAGTTACTGAAGCTTGCACCTTCTCAAGTGAGCTGTAAAGCCACTTGAGGACAGGAGTCATTTCACCCATCTATGAATTCCCTTAATTCACTTGAATGTACAGAGTCTGAGCCTTGTCTGTCCTGGTCTTTGCTGGATCCCAGCACTAACTATGGTATACGGCACAAGGTAGGTGCTCATGCTTGTTGAGTAAATCATTAAGCACATCTAAAGTATATGGAACAGCCATGTAGTAAATCCTTGTGGATTGGAACAGAATACTCCATGCAGAATCCCAGGAAAGAGTTAAATGTCACCAAAGCATCTGAAATGTAACATTCTAGGTTTATAGAATGTGCTAGAATGTGCTGGCCCTCCCAGGCCCGTGGCCCGCCTTCACAGACCCAATGGCTTTGAAGGAATAAGGAGAAGATTTATACAGCATTTCATGTGGAGTCTTGTCATCTGATCCTTACAAAAACCCTGCAATGTAGTTAGGGTGGATGTCATGACACCTGGAAACAGCTTAGACCCTGGAAGCTCAAGTGCTAACTCCAGCCCAAGTTACATGAGATACCAACAATCAGAGCTAGACTGAAACCTAAGCCCAGCACTGATTATGGATAAACTATATGATGGGATGTATGTCAAACAAGAGAGTAGAAGAGAAAATTTTACAAATTAAAGACATTTCCTGCCAATTTTTTATGCTATCCGTTGGTGAGGTTTTCCTGGTTCTAGCCACTAGAGGTCACATGAGTAACAGGAAAGAAAGGCAGTACTCTGAGCATCCTCCTCCCAGGATGGTTCAAATCATGCTCTAGAATTCTGTGTGCCATTGTGAGAATCACAGAGGCTGCCAGCAGCTGGAAAGGCACCCGTTCCACACCTGACATCTTCTTCAGAGGTCTCAAGTGTGCAGCCGATGGTTCTTTCAATTAGGATAGTGAAAAAACTTCTGATTCTTAGCCCCAGCTGCAGACCCCACCAGTTTGGAGCTTTAGCGATCACTATGTGAATATGATGCCAGTGGTCTGCACCACGGTCCTGGGAGGACAAGCACATCCTTATCTATGGCCCCATAAGGCCCCTTGAGGCTCAGAGGATATACCGTGTCAGAGCCCCAAACATTGTCGGCTACCTCTGGGGCTCGCTTTTCACTGCTCGGATATGCGTCTCACCCGGGCACTTTCCCAGTTAACCCAGGTTCCACCCTTGTTGACCCCGTCAGACCTTGCAGTGACTGATTCCATTGCCAATAATCCCTGACAATAGCCTCCATCCTCAGGGATTATGTCCTGCCACCCACTTTCTCATCTGGACTGAACACGACAGGACAGCTGGGGGAAGCGTGTACAGACAGCACCATGCAGACCTCGGGCACCTGTGTTGGTCTTGGCTGGAGGCTGGTCCTGACATTTACAGAGCAGGGAACTGGTGCAAGGTGACCTCTACAGCGACATAAGGAACCAAGGGAACAACGTGACAATGCAATTCTGAGCGGAGGGTAGGAAACCTTTTCCAGTTTATTTCATAGACATGATTTTGCTCTAACTATTCCATCTAGAGTAACTCTAGACTTAAGCTTAGAAGGTGTTGATAAATATATCACATTAAAAAAAAAAGGGCTTAGAAGGTATTGGAGGGTAAGCAGCTTCACCTGGCTGGGTTGATTCCAAAGCTATGTTTCTAAAATTGTGTCCTATTACCTCAGTTTTCTAAGATGGTTTTCAATGCTGCACCCCACCCCACCCCCAAAAAATCATTGGTCAAATAGTCCTGGGAAACATTAGCTAACAGAGTGACAGAGAGAGAGACAAAAGGGAGAGAGTTTTCCTTACCCAGAGACTTTGATTTTAGGGTTAATATGACTGAATCTCCAGTGCAGGAATGGGAGGACAATACTTCCCAAATTCATTTAACAATAACAACAACAACAACAACAACAACCAAACAACGCACTTCGTGGAATCCCTATTCATAGCTCAAGAAAAAGAGTTTGGCAAATAGTATTCTAGAATATATACTAGTTAACCAGCTCCCAAGCTACTTTCACAAGTTCAGCTAATAGCTAAGTGCAAGCATAAGTTTACATACATGAACTTTCACTGTCCTCTTGTATATTTTTAAAATTACACCAATGATTAAATTGGCCATGGCTCATTCAGATGAGGGAGTGTTATTTAGCCATTACAAGTCCTGTTTCAGATTCCCAAATTTGGAGGAAGGGGTAAGGTCAGGGAAAAACAGCCCAAATACACTAAGAAAGCAGGTATACTGCAGGCTTGAGAGCCAGACCGCCTGGGTTCAAATTCTGGCTCACCACTTAGCCACTGTCAAAAGTGCATGGCACATGGTGAAAACTCAAGCAGGAGAAGGCAAACAGTACTGTGGTAGGTAGAATAATGGCCTCCCCCAAAGATATCCGCATCCTAACATGTGAGTACGTTGCCTTTTGTGACAAAAAGGATATTGCAAGAGTGATCGAGTTTAGGGTCTCGAGATGGGAAGACTGCTCTGAATTATCCAGTTAGGCCTGATATAATCCCACAAGGGAAGCAGGAGAGAGAGGGATGGGGGGCGGGGAGGGAAGGAGTGTGAAGGGAAGAGAGGGAGGCAGAGAGAGATCAAAATTCTACATTGCTCGTTTTGAAAATGGAGGAAGAGTCCATAAGCCAAGGCATGCATGCAGCATATAAAACTTTAAAAAGCAGAGAAGTAAACCTTCTTTAGAGCCTGCAGAAGGAACGCGGCCCTACCAATACCTTCATTTTAGCCCAGCTTTAGTCTGCTATAGCTGTCATAACAAAATCCCCCAGACTGGGTGGCTTGAATACCAGACACTTCCTTATCACTGTTCTGGAGTCTGGAAGTCCAAGATCAAGGTGCCAGGATAGTGGGGTTCTGGTGCAGGCTCTTTCTGCCTTGCTACATCCTCATGAGGTGGGCAGAGAGAGCAAGCTCTCTGATGTCCCCTTTTACAAGGGCACTAATCTGGAAAAGAGGGCTCCTAACTACCTCCCAGAGCCCATATCACTGGGGGCTACGGGCTTCAACATATGAATTGAGGGTGGTGAGGGGAGGGGAAACAATTCAGTTCACAGAAGAGGCTTATTAGACTTCTGACCTCTGGAGCTATAAGTGTGTATTGTTTTAATCTACTGTATTTGTGGTAAATTGTCACAGCACCAGTTAATACTACTACACATATAAACCCAATGTAACCTTCCACGTCCCTATATGCCTGGAGAAAAACAAGGACGGCAGTGGCCATCCCCAGGGCAGTAGGATCAGGAGTCACTTTTATTTTTATTCTTTATTTTCCAATTATTTCTACAATAAGCACACATTAATTTTAAAATAGGACACAAACCAGAATTTTTTTCTTTTAAATATTATTGCGCTGTGCTGAGAAAAGTAGATAAAAGCTGCTTGTTTTAACCTTCACGGACCAAGCAGATCCTTAAGCTTTTCCATTATCCCAGGCAGCACAAGCAGCTCAGGTAAGAGAAAACACAAATTTCTCCTCTCCGGAGAAGTGGCGCTCACGAGGCCTTAGCACTGCAAAGAAGGCAGCTGATTTCGCTCCCAATGTGCCAATGCTGTCTCCCATCATGAGTGGAAAAGAAAACTGGGCAGCATGAATTGGGTTTCCTGTTTATTTATCACAAGTAGTTAAACCACTTTCTGGCCCAGAGAAAGCAAGCCAGGCTTTGGCCTTGCTTCCAGATTTTCCAAGCAAGACGGATTTCCCCTGGGCATCTGTGGCCGGCTGTGCTGACAAAGGGCAGAGAAAAGAATCTGTGATTCCTCCCACCCCAGGGAACCGAGAGAGGACTGCATTTACTCAGGACACAGCTGGTGACACCCCTGACAGCCCAAATCCTCCCTCTGTAGGAACAAACCTAACTTCTCAAAAGCCAAGAATATGGATTCCAAAAGTTTAGAGAATTCTTTTGATTAAACGTTATGATTTGGGTGATTATTACACCCCATACACAGGGAATGTGAGGTCTTAAATCAAAGGTCCTTTGTTTCTATATTTCTCAAAAGAAAAGAAAAAAAAAGCCATCACCCACTCTTATTTAAAAACCAAACTGGACTGAACAAAAACACCCACCAGATGGCATGCCTCAGCCGGGCCTCCTTCAATGGCTGCCTTTCTTCACACGGCATCAGGGCGAGGCCGCAAACATCTAAAGTGACCCACAAGTCACCAAAGAAATGAGTTCAGACTTGCATTTTCAATTTCGTTTCCTCTCAGTAAAAGGGCCCGTCCCCCTTGTCAGACCCAGAGTGCAGGGACTCACGGGGTTCCAGCTCTGACCCTCATGCCAAGAGCGGCTCTCTTCTTCTTTCATCTCTTCCTTTGAAGGCCCCCGGGGGAGGAGAATGTGATGCTATGAATCTGCAGGTTATAAATTTAACTCAGAGATGAGAACTAGCCCTGCCTGGTGAACAAGTCAGGAACTGTCACATATTATCGCTGAAAGGTAAGTCGGGTGTTTGGTGAGTAGCTGGGATTGGGTCTAGCCCTATGAACCCTGGAAGATGGTAAAAACTCTAGAATGAAAGAGCTCTGCTTCTCAAGGGGAAGCAAAGTTTAAGACTAAAAAAGAAATCCTAGCACTCTGGGAGGCCGAGATGGGTGGATTGCCCTGAGCTCAGAGGTTCGAACCAGAGTGAGACCCCACCAAAAAAAAAAAAAAAAAAAGGCCAGGCATTGTGGCAGGTGCCTGTAGCCCTAGCTACTTGGGAGGCTGAGGCAAGAGAATTGCTTAAGCCCAAGAGTTGGAGGTTGCTATGAGCTATGATGCCATGGCATTCTACCGAGGGCCACAAAGTGAGACTCTGTCTCAATAAATAAATAGATAAATAAATAAATAAAACAGTAAGAATAAAACCCACAGTGAACATCAATTCCCCACCAAGATCATTTTGTTAAACACATTTCTATCAACACGATGGGCTTGGCCGTGTAACACAGTGGGGTTGGGGGTGGGGTTGATGATAATATTTGTAATTTTATAGACATGCAATGCATTTAATCATTTAATGATGGACTTTGCCACCCTTCAGTTTTTGAAATAGTAGCAGACTACTGAAAGTCTTTCCTGGCCTCAGGTTTTGCAAGAGAAACTTTAATTCTAAGGAAGTTACTAAAAATATTCCAACTAGGCTTAGAAAGCAATTTTATAATATCTGTTCTGTTATTTACTTCAGGTTCACAGTTGCTGCAAGAGAGCCGCTCATGAGGAACTCTGCTAAGGTTTTCTAGGGCTTTCCTTAAAAAATAATGGAAACTGTAAGAACAACTATTAGTTACTCCTAGCAAGAGTGTTTTATGTACTAGGCACTGTCTTATAAACTTTTTGAAGAGGTCGGTACTATTTTATTCTCATTTTACTGGTAAGAAAACTGAGGTTTACAGAGGTTCAGTAAGTTGCTCACACAGCTAGCAAGCACTGGGTCCAGAAACTGAACTTTAGATCCAGATCCAGACATGTGACTGTCCCATTTAAACATGGATTGACTGGCTTTTTTACATACGGTATAAATTTATATTTGAGGAATGGGAAAGAAAGGGCAGACTGGTGACACTTATGATGTCAGATGCACGCATGTTTTTACCCACAAGCTCAGAAAAAAGAAAATATCGTGGGCAGTGCCTGTGGCTCAAGGAGTAGGGCATTGGTCCCATATGCTGGGGGTGGCAGGTTCAAACCCGACCCCGGCCAAAAACGGCAAAAAAAAAAAAAAAGAAAGAAAGAAAGAAAGAAATTATCGTATGAACTACACATATATTCTTAGGTGCTCTAATGGTCTGTCCCGCACACTCTTCTCCTACCTCCAGTTCACCCCCAAGTCTCCCACCTCCTAAATGTGTGGTCACTTATTCGCAAAGATCAAATGGATCTGAAATGTCCATCTCCTTAGGGAAGCACACAGCAAGTAACCGTGACTAGTAAGAGACATAGTCATATCCTGCCCTGGGCTGCAGCACACACAGGGGACATCTTGCTCCCAAACCTGGCTTGGATTAGCTCACATTGCAAGAATTAGGCCCTCTGATTCATCTCCTCTTTGTCAGGTCAAGACTATGCATCTTTCTTTGTATGTAGCTGAGTCTGATTCCTTGGAAGGTACTGCCCTCACTTGGAGCATGGAGGAGTCACGTGGGAGTCGGCAACAAGGGCACCACATGGGGCTCCCCAGCAAGGCATAAGCACCAGCAAAAGCCAATCCGGGTCCCCTGAATGTATCAGAAGACCCAGCACAATCAGCAGTCACTGCAGTATTTGCTTACAGAAGGGAATTAAACTGGAATGCTCTGTTTTTTCCAAAGTCCTGCTGCTCAGAAGTCATAACCATGCGCTTGTCACAGAAGACAGACTTCTGTGTCCATATATTCTTAGGAGTGAGGCTGATAGGTTTAAATTAACCGCAGCAGCTGCCCTTTTCAAACCTTTGAGGATACTACCCAAAAAGACCTTGGAATTCTATAATGTGAGAAATCCGGATTTCATTACATCTTCACTTCGTGCCAAACACTGCTTCAGCGTAGTGTTTCTTACCAACCCCTTTCCCAGTGGCACGCGTTTTTCAAATAAACATATCTTCTGGGTTTAGATTAATCAAATTCAGAGATGTTCTGGTCTAAGGAAGAAAGATTGATCTTAAAGAGGAAAAGAGAACAGTGAGAAGAAACAGTCACAGTGCTTAACAACCCCTGGTTAGCAAATTTCATTGACATTAACCCCACTCTGCCAAGTGTCCATGTTCAGTTACTGGAGCGATGCACACTCATCCCTGCCTGTCCTCAAATTGATTCCTTGCTTGAGTACCCAGTTCTTTCAAAGTCTTCAGGGAATGAGCCTGCACTTGGAATGAGTCTGTATTTGGAAATAATTCACAGGCGCAGCCAAGCTAGACAGTTGATGTGGACTGTGTTAGTCCTTCTGCTGGTTTAGCTGCTCAGGCCTTTGGGTAGCGCCCACAATCTTGCCTGTCGTAATGTGGGGCATTGGAATTAAGTTCTGAAAACACAGAAGGACCGACTCAGGTCACTGGAGTCACAGCACTGTTTCATGGGCTCTGAGAGTCAAACTCACATACCCAGGCCACAGCAAACAAAGATTTCCAGAGCTATGGTGGCTTCAAAAAGGAAAGATAAGAAGAACCTAAGAAAATACAAGGGTTAAGAGAGAAGAGAAGGCTGAGCTCAATCGCTATAGGCTGAAGGGGGAACCGTCACTATGTACCTCCTAGGGCAGGCTCAACAGAGAAGCAGGAAAGGGAGGGGGCAAGAACAGTGGCTCACACCTGTAATCAATCCCAGCACTCTGGGAGGCCGAGGCAGGTGGATTGCTTAAGCTCAGAAGTTCAATACCAGCTTGAGCAAGAGTGACACCCCATCTCTACTAAAAACAGAAAAAATAGCCAGGCATTGTGGCAATTGCCTGTATTCCCAGCTACTCAGGAGGCTGAGGCAAGGGGACCTCTTGAGGCCCAGAGCTTGTGGTTGCTGTGAGCTGTGACACCATGGCACTCTACCCAGGGGGACAAAGTAATACTCTGTCTCAAAATGACAACAACAACAACAACAACAACAAAAGAATATACATTTTGGTGACAAGTGAGCCTGAATTTAAAATCAGGTTTTACCACTTCTAAGTTGAATGACCTTGGGCAACTTACTTTACCTGTCCATTCAAGTATTAACTCTTTGAAAGGAAATAATAATATGCCACAACCCGTCGTACATAATCCCCAAATCCATAAAAGCCCTGAAAAGCAAGTTTTTTCATAACTTATTTGGCACCAAAACCCCACGGGAGTTGACAGGAGGCTCTCCTTAATCCTCCTTTACCCACTTAACATAACTAACTCTTCTTAAGTATTACAGCAAAAATTTAATTTGATGATAGGGTGCTGCTCTACAACCTAGCAGTTGTGTCAAATAATAGTATACACATTGCATGATTTTTCTAAGGAACAGTACACACTTTCTAACTTTCCAAAAATCTGAATCCATAAATACATATCTGGCCTCAGGGATTTACATAATTTGTATTATAACTGAGTGGGCTATTGAGAGGATTCAGTGAGAAAACGTATGTGAAATAACTAGTATTATACACAGCCTCAAGGTCTTGATAAATTGTAGCTACCATAATTAGATTTGTGTTACCAGAGAATGTTCCAGAAATATGGTAGTGGACAACAACCATCTGTGGACACTCCACAGTCAGCTACCTTCACAGAGCCCACAGGGTTCTTACAGGCTGCACAATCAGTGCCTGCCTGGGAGAAAACAGAGGTGTGGACACCCCTGGTGGGGAACCCTCTACTTCCAGGGCCTGTGAAGAATCAGTTCTGCCACCAGCTGCTGACACAGAGTCTTCCTCCGTGGAGCAAAGAGGGAACCAAGGGAAACCTGGCTTCATCTGGCTCTGATTTACCATGGAAAAAGCCAGCGAGCTCTGTTTCACGAAAGCTGTTTCTTGTGCAGACACTAGCAAACATCTTTTCTTCCTTCCTTGTAATTGAAGATAATAAAAGGGAAAGAAAAAAAGGCCCAGTTAATAATCTTATAATAAGGTAATAATCACCTCTTGTGGAATCTTAATCCAAACTGACAATAAGCGTTGACATTTCCTGTAAGTCTTACTTTCATAAGATGTATAATTATCCCATCTTTCTGCATATTAGAAGACATCAACAGACGCTCCAAGTTAGGGAACTCAATATGCATGCCTTCCCTTTTCCTATTCTCCATAATGGGGACACACTGGCACATGAATCCAAAATCTGTCATGAAAACCAAAACTAATCATCACCTAGCTGAGTGGGTTTCTCCGGCATGCTTAGAACTTGAAGTGAAACCAGAATATCTAATAATAGACATAGGCACTAAGGTGAGAACTGTCTATTGGCACCCCCGATAGGAAAAGACTCGAAAAGGTCTTAAATTGCAATGTTAATAAAATGTTTGGGTATTCCTTCCCCTGCCCCACCCCTAAATCTCCTTGAGGGCATTTTCCAGCAGCATATGAGTTACCCCTTCAAATCAGATTCATGCACCCAAGGTGCTTCCTTCATTTTCTACCTGAGTACCCTTGGCAGAGGACGCACATGTGCACGCTCTTAGAGTGTGGCGGTACTACAACATCCGTGTGGAGCATCCCTGCAGAAGCGCTGGAACACAGGGAGAGCACAACCCAGTGGGAAACAGACTCATTAAAACAGCGAGAGTTTTAGTCCACCAGTTCACAGATGAAACCAGGGCAGCTTGGAAATGTATAGAGTCAATGACCACGCTGAAAACTCACTGGCTTCTCACTGACTACAGGATAAAATCTAAAGGTTAAAACCCTTGACATGACTGATACATGATACAGATGCTTTTTGTCTGACTCTAAATCAATTTTTTTTTTTTTTTTTGCAGTTTTTGGCCCGGGGCCAGGTTTGAACCTGCCACTTCTGGTATACGGGGGCTGGTGCCCTACTCCTTTGAGCCACAGGTGCCGCCCTTCCTTTTTTTTTTTCTTTTTTTTCCATGAGAGGCAGACGTCTCCCTCTGTCACCCAGGATGAACTGCAATTGCATCATCATAGCTCATGGTAGCCTCAAATTCCTGGGCTCAAGTAATGCTCCTGCCTCAGCCTCCCAAGTAACGGGACTACAAGTGTGCACCACCATGACCAGCTAATTTTTTAAGAAAAATTTTGTTGAAAAAGGGTCTCGTTCTGTTTCCCTGATTAGTCTGGAACTCCTGGCTGCAAATGATCCTTCTACCTTGGCCTCCCAAAGTGCTGGCATTTTAGGAGTGAGCCATTGCAACTGGTTCTTCATTCTCTTAACCTGTTTAAACACTGCAAATATGTCAAATTTTCTACCCCTTTTGAGCCCCTGTAGTTGCCCTTCCTTCTCACTGACACAATCTCAGATACTTAGTCTTTGAAAATGACTATGACCTTTACCAAATAGAACCATTATCATTCATTCTCCATCTTTTAATGCAATGAAACAAACACCAAAACAAGTATCTTTTAAATGCCTAGGAGACAGGGTTTATGACTAGATAAACATTCAACGGAAGGACTTACTAGATTTCTCCTTCTTTACCATATATTGGCTCTTAGTAGATTTTACTTGCCTTAAGATTTTAGGGTTCCAGCATGTCACCAGCATGATTTCTACCAGAGAAGATGAAAGTTATATTTTTCATCACCTAATATCAAATCATCGAGCTGAGTCCCATGACAAACCAGCTGAATCACTTTTTCTGGCATGAAATGAAAAGTAGTACAGTAGGAGTTTAGTAATATCTCCATTCACAACACCAACACTGGAGCTGGCAGTTCTGACCCTGGACGTGATTGTCCAGTTTGGCCGCTCAGAGTAATGTGTCAGTCTTTTTCCCGATCAGGAATCTGGGGGCCAGCTGGTCAAGCAATACGCCAAAGGTTTCCAGGCACGAATACAGAGAAAGCAGCATTTTGCATCAGTTGCTTTCAATCTGTGATGTGATTCTGAGACGCCTGGGCATCTACTTTAAACATTCTAGAGATAAACGTGAAGGAATGGGGTGCATGTCATTATTGTGACTATGCAATATGACAAGAGCACAGCAGAGTGTAGACTTGTGTGGATGAACTGCCATCTCCCCAAAGGGGCAGAAGTCAACCCTATGGGGCTGAGGGATGGGAGAGAAGCTGAGCATTAGTGTGGAGGGATGTGCTAGGCTGCCAGGAGGCCACAGGCAAGCAGTAGGATCTTGACTTGTTTTACGGCAATCTCAATCCTGTGGAAGCCTGAACAGCAAACAGGAGATCTGGGAGAAAGTGTTAAAATGTCTTTATATTTGACAATTGTTCACATGCTAGAAATAAAGTTGGGGGCAATATGGTGAGGGCTTCAATTGAGACAGAGCAAGGAAGACTGAAAATACCCCTACTACAGTCTGAATGTTTGTGCCCCACCCCCATTTACATGCTGAACCTTAATCATCAATGTGATGACATAAGGAGGTGAGGAGCCTTTGGAAGGTGATTCGATCATGAGGGCTAAATGCGATCAGTGCCCTTATCAAAGAGGCCATAGAGAGCGGCCTTCTTCCTTTTCACCACATCAGGACACTGTGAGAAGGGGCCATCTACAAACTAGGTACAGGTCCTCATCTGTGGAATCTGTTGGCACCTCGATCTTGAACCTACCAGCCTTTAGAACTGTGAGAAATAAGTTTCTGTTGTACATAGGCTATTTTGATACAGCAGCCTAAATAGACTAAAATACCCATTGAGCAAATGTACTTTAGGGAATGAAATAATGTGAGGGGAGGGCCAGATAAGTGAGAGGAATAGAGACTCCTAGTATTTGCTGTCCATGTGAGCAGAGGGCCTGAGATGCCTGTAGAACCCTCCCTCACCCGTGAGACAGCAGGCCCTTATCTGAGCCCTTTAGCATCACTCACATGTGATATGAGCTCCCAGCATGGGCCAAAATCAAGGGGCACAAAGACTTCTCCAGGATTGGATACTCACCTGGGACCTCTGTGCCAGGCCAGCCTACAGTAAAGAATTTAAAGTGACCCTGACAACTCAGGATCTTTGGGAAAAGCCAACTGGCCACTAGTAAGCATGGACAAAATCCTTTCCCTAAAATTTTCCTCTGCCTCGAGCACTCCGCTGGTTCCACGTTCTATGACCTGAAGGAATTAAAACCTTATTTAGAAAGTCATCGTACTTCTTCCCCTTCCTTTCCTTCATGAACAATTTAGTCCAAAAGTCATGAGGTGGTGCTTATGGTGGGGCTGGGAGAAGCCTTGGTGGCCAAGCAGGGTGTGCTGGAGTCACAGCAGGGTGGGCAGGGAACAGCAGTGACTGGAGTTCAAGCAGGGTGGGAGGATGTTGGAGGAGGTTGCAATGAGCACCCAGAAAACTATGCTGGACCCAAAATTTGGTAAGGAAAACAGAAGATTGGTTACATAAGTGAGGGTTAATTAAATAATAAATACATTGAGATAGTAAGACCTAAGCATCTTATTGTCAAGAAGGAAGGTACAGGCCAGGAGCAGTGGCTCACACCTGTAATCCTAGTACCCTGGGAGACTGAGGCAGGTGGATTGCTTGAGCTCAGGAGTTTGAGACCAGCCTGAGCAAGAGCAAGACCTTGTCTCTACTAAAATTAGAAAAAATAAGCCAGGCATTGTGGTGGGAGTCTGTAGTCCAAGCTACTCAAGAGGGTGAGGCAGGAAGATTGCTTGAGCCCAAGAGTTTGAGGTTGTTGTGAGCTATGACATCACAGCACTCTACCCAGGGCAACAGAGTGTGACTCTGTCTCTGACAAAAAAAAATAGTATCAGTTAATACCCATCCCTATAACAGGACAAACTTTTGGACACCATGAGAACACAGCATCAGCTCTGTGGCAGTCCTTCCAAGGATGAGCGATCTGAATATAAGCATGTGAAAGGATCAGGCAGACCCAAATGAGGGGTGGTCTACAAAATTGGGGGTGACAAGGCATGGTTTTAAAAAAACATACTTGGAAACTTGTATGTACTTGGAAACTTTTAGTTTAGGCTTGGAGTCTTTCAAAATGTAAAAACGAATAATGAGAAGAGTGACCTTGTGGCAGACATGGAAGCCAAGTGTCAAGATAAGAGCAGGATCTGTTGGCTGAGCTCAGTGGCTAACGTCTGTAATCCCAGCACTCAGGGAGGCCGAAGCGGGTGGATTGCCTAAGCTCACAGGTTCCAGACCAGCCTGAGTCAGAGTGAGACCTCATCTTTAAAAATAGCCAGGTGTTGTGGTGGGTGCCTGTAGTCTCAGCTACGTGGGAGGCTGAGGCAAGAGGATCATTTCAGCCCAAGAATTTGAGGTTGCTGTGAGCTATGACGCCATAGCACTCTACTGAGGGCTACAAAGTGAGACTCTGTCTCAAAAAAAAAAAAGAAAGAAAGAAAAGATTAGGATCTGTCCAAGTAAAATGCCAACAATTACTACTTTAAGACAATGATTCCTTAAATTATCTCTGGTGAAAGTATCTCAAGAATGGAAAAGCAAGCAGCCCATCCATGTACTCAGTACTAATCTGAAAATAGCAGACCAACAACTACAGATCCACACAAAAACACAATTAAACTCAAGACGTGGGGCAAAGGGGAGGGGGCTCCATTAGTGCCTACCTATATCTGGTACAATATAGGGGTATATGGTACACTGGGTGAAGGAGTCAACTACAACTCAGACTTTCAACTTTACCTTACAAACTCAAATAATGTAAGCTAATCATATACACCCTCATATTAACACATAAGAATAATATCTCTGGTGAAAGATTAGTCCCTTCCTCCTCCCCAAAGTCCACTGTGGACCAATACTTCTGTAAAATACAAAATTCCATACTTGGATTTCAGAACAATAACAAATTGCTGTAAGAGTTTTCAAATGCTTTCTCTCAAAGTCTGAACTTCTCTCAAAATGGACCAGTAACAGTTCCTGGACTAGCTTGGACCACACTTTCAGCAGCACTTCTCTAGGGTTAAGATGGGTAGAGCCCTGGTTGCTGTCACATCCACATTGGAAATAAAAACTACTGGTCACACTGTTATCCAACAGTGGCAGGAAGGAACAATAATCACCACTCTAATTAACGTGCATTCAATCTATACAAAGCATTCAAGAAAGCTACTGCCCAGGAAAAGTCAAGGAATGAAAGACCCGCCTTTGCTTGTAGCAATTCAATGTCTCTACGTGGGTCATGTGACAATGGATGAGACCACCCTTGAAACAAAGTAATTGCTTTGAGGTGACTTAAAGGAAGACAAATCCAATCACACAGAAGATGAACGAGGGCATCTTCCATGGATCAATCTGTAATGCCGAGCCAGGACCATCATCGCTGGGAAGGGACCCAGCATTCAGAAAGGGTTGGAAGAGCACGTCCCCCAAATCGGATGGGTTGGATTGGATTGAACCACAGATACCGATGGTCACACTGCAACTCAGACACGGCCCACATAGGCCCGATTCTGACTGGTCCTGTGCCACCAATAGTCCCTCCCTCAGCCAAGAGGCAAGCCTCCAAATAAAAAACAACAATTCTCTGTCACAAACTAAGACCAAGGCTATCGCATCCACGGGGAAATGGCAAACTCCATCTGGCCTCAGGGTTCCTTCAGGGGACACTCTGACACTGCTGTTTCATGTCCTCAAACACTGAAATCCTTGTGTCGGAGCCCCCCGCATACACACTTATCTCAGACACACATAAGGAGGCTCCACACAGAAACCCATGAGCTGGACTCCCCAGCGGCAGATTCCATGGCATCTGCCTCGGGCCTCGGCACCTTACCTGGGGTGGTTTTGTAGCACGGTGCCCTGGAAGGCAGCGAGGGGGCGTTCTTGGTCCTGGGGCTCGGGGTGCTCTGCAGGACTTGCCTCTGCCTCTTCAGTTCTTCTTCCCTTTCCTGAGCTGCCCGGATCTCTTCTTCAATCATGGACAAAGTCCGCTGCTTCCTTGACCTCAGTTTGAAGGGCCCAACCATCACATCGGATTCTTGAGTGGCCAGGAGGGAGGCTGTGCTTCTCAGCTCGGCTGCCTCCGAATACTTGCTGAAATAGCCCCCTTCAGGCCTGGTTTCCTCCATGTTGATTGGGCCACTGGGCTGCACAGTGGGCAGCGGCTGAGAAGGCCCCCTTTCCCTGAGCGCCCTGTCTTCAGCAGGCAGAATCTTTGGTATTACGTCCCTTTTCTCTTGAACGGGAGAGGACACCTGGGGTGGCTCAAACATGTTCTGAGGCTTCTCAGAGCTGGAAGCCCCAATTTCAGCTTCCTCCACAGTTGCCTCGGGGCCCTGCTGTTCTCCTCCATCCTTGCTGGATTTGGGCACGGCCTTATCCACCTGCTCGGCTATGGCTTGTTGAATGGCATTCTGCACCAGGAGACCAGCCTGATACTCCAAAGGGTCATCGACCGACAGAGAGTCTCCCAGCGTGGACGAAGGGGAATAGAAACCATGGTCACTGAATGACTTGGAGACACCTTCTCCTCGGCCCTCTGAGGGGTTGTCAGTTTGTGGAGTCTGGGGTAGAGAAAAGTCAGCTAGTGAATTTTCCTGGAGGGCGTTGGCTGTCTCATTGGAGGCCCCACTGTCACTGATGTTATCCATGCTGAAATCATTGGACAGAGTCTCCAGGACCGTGGTGTCCTGGGACCTCACTGACAATTCATCCAAACCAGAGTCGAGCTCCTCTTGGGTCAGGGAGACATTGACTGATCTTGAAAACTGATCCAAAATCCCATGGTCGTCATCCTTGACCACGGTGAGGACCGCCCGGGCGCTCGTGAACTCTCCGTCCTCTGCCCACAGTTTAGATAAGGGCCCCCGCTTAGATGGCTCACTGTAGGGCCCTTCCTTCCCCTGAGGGGCTGTGCTGCCCTGGCCTCCTCCCCCGGACTGGCTCTCCAGGGCACAGGAGGCTTTCTGCCCCTTGGCTGTGGAGGCGCCACTGTCTTCTGGAGGTCCCCCAACAGAAGCTGGTCTTGTGATAGTCAGTGACTTGTCAGAGTTAATTGACCCCAGGGGCCTATAGAAAGGCTTAATGGAGAACAGCCTAGGTGTGCTCTGGCCCTTGGCTGTTGCTTGCCTGGAATTCTCCATCTGTTGGAATTGCTTGCGAGCAGTGGAGAAATCGATCTGCTCTGTGACGATGTCTTCCTTTGCTTTGTCAGTCGTGTTTGGACCACAGGAGGATGCAGGGGCTGGGCAGGGCTGCGGTGGGGGCCGTTGCTGCTGCTGCTGCTGCTGCTGTAATTGTTGCTGCAACAGCAGCTGCTCCTGCTGTGCCCTGCGCTCCTTACGCTCCTTGTACTTTTTGTGTGACTCCAGATGTTCCTCGTCCAGCTGCTCCTCGATGGTTTTCTCCTGAGGGGGATTCCACCATTTGGCCGCAATGCCGGGGTTCTTCTTCACTGCCTGGCTGCGGATGAGCTCTCTCCTCTCCTTCTCCAGCTCCAGCATCTCTTCTGAAGGCCTTACCTTTCGGACACAGTATTGTTCTTTCTCACACTCATCATCTTCAAAGAGCTTCGAGGGCTTCTTGTCCTCATGGAAGGCGCGCAGCTCGAACTTGGCCTCCTTCTTCAGTGTGGTGAGTGTGAACTCGCCGTCTCGGGAAGGACAGCGTGAGCTGGCTGAGGAGCTGGGGCTTGCGGGTGCCTGCAGGCCATCCCCCAGCGTGTCTCTGAGCTGGCCAGGGGCATGGCCGTTTGCTCTTTCCCTGTCTGCCATGGGATCTGAGTTGCTTTGAGGGAGCTCAGCGTGACAAGGTGCCTGCCTGCCAGCCACTGCCTCGGCAGGCTCCGGCTGGAGGGCCGTGTGGGCAGGGGGGCTTAGGCAGCCCACTGGGATGGCTGCGCCAGGCTCCGGGGAGGATGTTCCGTTGTAAGTTCCATCCACAGCAGAATCGCAGCAGTTGGCCTCCAGCACCTCGTCTAGATATCGGATCTCTCTGGCCACATCGTTATCCAGGGACTCGTGATGATCAGTGAGGAGGCCATTATGGGGGGCTGAATAGAAAGGGGAGGAGTGGTCCACAGAATGCGGGCTGGAGGTGATTCCAGGAACACTTTTACATTCTGCAACGGACACCTCAATTTCCATGTTTTTGTGATCTGGAGGGAAAGAGCTGGGAGCAGGCTCCAGGAGGTTGGCACGACAGTTGTCTCTCTCGTTTTTTAGCCGGGTATCATCCTCAGAAAGCTGGGGAGGCTTCTGGAATAAAGAGAAAACAGAAGTCAGAGTTAAGTGCTACCTCTCTTATAGATGTGAATGTGAGAAACTCACTAGTAACGAGCAGGAAGGGAAACTGAAGCCACGCTGGACAACTTCTTTCAGTAGAGACTTCCCTTCTAATCCTTTACATGTTCATTTTATTGCAGTAAGGAGTGCCCAACCCTCTCCAGTTTACAGATTCCATTTTCTTTACTGGGTGTTCAACACATGCTAGTTCCATTTTTAAATTTTACCTTCTAATGTAGAAGAGATTAGATGGCTATCAGAGTCTTCAAAAATAATTCATAGCCAACTGCTGCAGGCTCTGTAACAGGACTATTTGTGTGTCCCCAACTATACAAAGAAGGTCCTTTGGCAGGAACAAATCTTCTTAAAAACATACGATTCTCTGTCTGATGGAATGCAGTTATTCTAGAGACAAGAAACTCTTGGGAAAATCTTTCTAAAATAAAATACGAGAAAACAGGAGATCCCTCCGATGGCCTCTCATAGGACGCAGTGCTCACTGCCATGGCTGTAACTGACCATGTGTATTATGAACACCACGACCAAAGACACAGCCTGCATATCTGTTCTCTGGGACTGGGACAGCCTCAGAACAATACTCCTCAGTCAAGGAGTGTTGCTTTGAAAACCAGTGGCCAGCAGCACCTCACCTCCAGTTTCTAAAATGCTTTATATGCATTATCGCCAATTTATGGTTAATAAGAAAACCGTATCTTCCTAATACTTTTAAATGCATCATATTTTCTCTCTAGTTATCTAGCCCATGTAATTTTATTATTTAACATTAGTGCATTAATTTTCTAATTCCAGGATGATTTTTTTTTCCATATCAAACAACTCTGGTTTACCCCAGAGAACTCTGGCAGTAAATTGGGAACTTGATTTGAGTTCTGTTCACAGATTTCACTGACACTTCGTTCAGCTCTGTTTCCCTATCTCAGGTTTATCACGCATCTGGTGTTACTGACACAGTAGGTAGGATGCCATCCTTGGAAGATGGTACACTTTTCATTGATTTAAGTTTTCAACAATTTTGCAGACTTAGAACCGGTATGCCATGAGGGGACCTTAAGTATGCCGTGAAAAATGTTAAATATCATTAATTAAATTATTTTGAGAGAAGTTCAAAGCACAGTAAGTATATTCTTTTTTTTACTTTCATCAACATAATTTAAGTGTGCCATGAACATATAATTATAGGCTGGAGGGTGCTGTGAAGTAGAAAAGGTCTGAAACACTGACATAGACTATAATGTTAAAACACCATCTTAAGATCATCTCGGGGGATTAACTCCGAGATCCTTACAAAGCAAAATAGATGATCATGGATTTGTTCTTGAGACCCAGGAAAACATGGGTGTTCATCCAGTGTGCTCTACACTGCTATCAGAATGGTGGAAAACCCTCAAGACTATCCATGAACTAGGGGATTTTCTTCAATCTTGGTTTTCCACAATATATACTTCTTTCTTCTCTAGTAACAGGCAAGAAAAAGGAGTATTCCTTTGAACTTAACTCGATCAAGTAATACATATTTCTTCCTTCTCTAGTAATGGGCAAGAATAAGGAGTGTTCCCTTTTTGTCAACACCTTCTGGTCTCCAGTGTTCTTCTAGTCTAGGTCTGGTCTTTGTCAAAGTCTGATTCTTAAAATAATATTTATAATTGCTAATGTCTTTATTTTTATTTTTTGACCATTATTAACTTGTAGTTCTTTTATCTTAAGAAGGAACTAATGAGGCATGTCAACAATAGTTTTTGCAGCCCTTTTAAAACCATTATCTAAACTTTTGGGGGGATATGGGGGCAGCAATTGTCAGTAATTTCTATTCATAACTCATTAAGAATTATAGAAAATGTGAATGTCTGAAACTTATTGGCTGTCATTCAATTTCAAGTAAACCTAGGCCAAACTGAGCCCCCTCCATGGAATATTATTACTAGAATAAAAAAACAAAGAGAGATACACAGCACTGCTGTGCTGAGAACTGGATTACCACAGCACCTCCACCCCCAGCTTCATCTGGCCAATACTTTTCTGCTAATATTCCTCACGGGAATAGCAGAGCTTTCTTTCTATCTCTTACTGGCTTTGGGGGGGGGGGAGTTGGAAATAGTAAGAAGCACCGGTACTGAAATATGGTTCAAAATCATTGCACCACCGAACTTTAGAATAGTTGAGAAGAGAGGAAAAGAGGGCAATGCAAAATTAAAGGAAGCTAAAACTACTGTAATTCTATAGTTTGTTTATCCATTAGTCATTCATTAAACACACAGGAAACTTATTCTGCAGGGCCATAATGAAATCAGCAGCAGGGATAAGTTCCCAGAGACAATACCCTTTCTTTAACAAAAATTGGATCCCCTGTGCTTCCCAGGGAGCCTGAGTCTATTTTAGAGTTTACTTAGTCAGGCGAAGTGAAGAACTCATCTGTCTCTGTGCCTCTTCGCTAATCGCAGAGATAGGAATGACCGGGCTTATCTCCAAGCATTTCCCAAGAACACCCCCTGACTTCTCACACCAGCAACGTCCCTTTCCCCAGACCTTTTCACACTTATGTGTTTAGTGACCTGGGAACAGATGTCCTGCAGCATTTTTCTTTTTAGAACTCAAAGTTAAATCACCTCCTTCCAAGGCATACTTTTTAAACAGCAGACAAAACTGTTCGGACACAAAATTTGGAAAATTCGAGGAGCATCTGACAATATACTTCTGCAGTATCCAAAAAAAAAACTGCCTTTATCTTTGAAGTCCAAAATGATAATAAGTAGCTATATCTTCTGTGATGTGCCCAAGTGAGATTTTTAAAAAATGCTAGTTACTTGTTAAGAGTCAAAGTTTTGGGGTGCCAGTGTAATTTGGGGGTGATCCCTTAAATACATTTTTTTGAAAGTAGACATTGGAAGGTGTAAACAGGAAAGAGACCCTCCCTTCTGTGAGTTACAGAAGGCACAGCCCCCTTTTTCCATAAATTCAGAAAATTCTTTCTGACACTCAATTTTATCTACTTCAGAGAGCAGCAGCTCTGAACCCTAATCTGGGCAGAAATACTTAAAGCAGTGATTTTCAACCAGTGTGCCATGGCAGAATCTGAGGTGTGCTGCAGAAATTTTTAAAAATCATGAATTAACCAATTTCTGAAAGATGTTCAAAGCACAGTAAGTATATTCTTTATTTTTACTTTTTTTTTTTAATCAACATAATTTAAGTGTACGGTGGAAGTTTAACTATAGGTTCGAGTGTGCCATGAAATAAAAAAGGTTGAAAAACACTGACTTAAAGAGATAAACAACTTTACATTACTGATTCACTATTATGAATCGGACTGAAGTCCCAAGCTTTTGTAAATTTGGACAACAATTATAACAAAAGGATAAATTTCTGTGATCTACTGTCAGCAGTAAGAATTGACCCTCATGCATGATGGCCTGATGTGATCAAAGCCATTGGTAACTAGGCCAGGTGAATGGAAATGGGCTGGAAATCCCACCTGTCCAATTTGGCAAGAGTCAGGGCTTGGGATCCTTAAATGATGTCTTGGTTAAATGAATAAATGCTAACTGCTCCCTTTGAAGATAAGAAGGAGCAGAATTTTCTCCATACTTCAGATAAGGTAAACCTGATTTCAGGTTCAGATAAGATGCATATTCATTAAATCAATGGGAAAGTTCTTTCTGAAATAAACTAGGCCCCAGTGCAAAAAAAACAGGAAGCTATGAAAGAACCATCAAACTGGGTTTTCAAAGGTCAGAGAAAAACTAGGGTGCTAACAGGTCTGCGGGAGATCTTTTGATGACTGGCCCACCTAAACCTCAGAGGTGAGTCCTCACACCACATAAACTTGCCCTCAGTGGGCTTCCCAGAATGACTAGCAGCGGTCAGGGTGTCTCCAGTTAACTTTAAAATGCTTGGGCAGAGCCAACATAATGTAGCTGCGTGTCTCTGAAATTAGCTTAAATTACATTCCAAGGGCAGACCATCATGCTAATCAGAAATACATCCTCTAGGAGCCAAGTAAAATCTAATCAGAAGCCCCCACTCCACAGGTGGCTTCCTCCAGTCCCTCAGCTCCCTTTGTCTCCCACTGGACCCCAGAAGCTTTGCTAATTGGCATAATTAAGGTGAGAAATGGGTTTCCATTAGTGAAATCAGTGGCTTGTCAATGAGTATAATGAATGTTAGAAATCTGAGTAATTAGTGGTTTTCAAATTTGTGGATTAGAGATAGTTCTCACCTCCCCTCCCCCAAGTAAGATATACATACAGAAAAAAAAAAAAGATATGCAAACAGAGCAAGCCCTTTGGTTCACATACCCTGTTTGGGATCTAAGAACTTGGGGGACTTCATTTAACATCCTCTGAATGGAATCTGTCTTTGTAAAATTAACACATCTGTGCAAGGTGGGGTTTGAGCATCTAAGCTTAGCGAGACTTCTTTATTTTTTTTTTGCAAATACGTATTTAATAAGTGCCTGTCTGAGTGCCAGAATTTGGTCAAGATCTGCTTTTAAAAATAACCTGGTAGGAAGGTTGCATCTAAAACTGCCATTATTTGCCCCCAAAGTGTTTAATAGTTATGCAAAGCAAATCGACATAGCTTAATTTGCAACATTGATACCTGGGTCTCCTTTCTCCAGCTAAATGATGCAGAAATACTTGAGCTTTCCCAAGGTGAAAAACATATTTTTTAATAATAAATAAATACATAAAAATGATGCGGAAAATTTGGCAACTCAGTTTGGAATCCAAAGACTAGGGTCTGGGGGTCATTTCTTGGCTCTACCTATAAAAGTTCAGCTAAACATCATGCAATACAATTATGGAACTCCACTGAGAAGATAACTCATTTGTAAGCAAGGCTAATTATGCCAGACAAATCTATTTTGAAAATTAAATTAGAAAATATATTTAAAAGTACTACATAAGCTGTAAAATAGTTGATGCACTTTACACCAAGGTGTAAATGACCAATATTAAATTATTTTGGGGAGCCGACTGATTCTTTTGGGGGGGAAAGAATAGGAGGTAATGGTGAGATTCTGGCTTTTAGAGGAAAAGAAATCACCTCGAAGAGATTAAAGTAAAAAGGCTCAGGAGAGACTAAAAGTCTGGCCCCAAGGAGCCTCTAACATCCCTAACCTTTCCCCATCCCAGAGATCCTTCAATGTTAATTTTAGTTGAAGCTAAGCAAAACTAGGAGGATGCATTTGTTGCTGTGACAAACAGAATAACTTCATACAATGACATTACTGGTCAAACCCCGGAGATGCAGTAAGTACAATGAACAATCAAGAACCCTCCAGATCTGGGGCTCTGGTCACATAGGAAGCAGAGAAGTCCCACACTGGGTAGAACAGAACCTGGTCCATCTTCAATACTCGACCAACTGAGTTAGGTAGCTAAGAAGCCTGTCCTGTCAAGTCCCCACTTTACTGTTGACACAGGTCTAATGGCTTATCATTCACAGTACGTGCACATACACAGCTGACACCTGAAACTTGGCCTTCTGTGAAGCAGAAGAGGCAGGGATTTTATTTCAATTTGAAAACTTCAGAATAAAAGGTTTAGAGAAATAGAGAAACTTTTCCAAGATCAAATGAGGTTCTCTGCTTCCTCTGACAACTTCCCAGAGATAAAAATATTCAGATCTTTAAGCTCTCAGGCCCATGTCATTGCACTGGAGGCTGTAAGGAAAGCCTTTAACTCCCCACCAACACCACAGGTGAGATGCTAGAAGCCTGTTTAAATCTGCACAGAAAACAAAACATCAAGGCCCTGTTTCCTGCCCCAGTGGGCAGTGGACACCAGTGTGCTCTTTCTGCCCAGGCATACCGTGACCAGAAAGAGCCCAGAGGCACTGCATTTTCCTTAGCAAGTCTGCCTGAGCCCAGGCAGACCCCAAGGAAGTGTCTTCCACTGTAAGGACAAGCAAGAAGCTGAAGCTTTGACTCACTGGAAACGCATCCTGCGCTCACAGCATCCCCTCCTGTCCCCTCCTCTCCACTCCACAGGCTGTTAAAGCTCGACAGTGTTCTCACCCACCCTGACCTCCCACGCTCCCAGCCGAAATGCGCGATGTGACCCAAATCACTCAACTAGCAGGCCCCCGCTGCACAACCAGGTTTCTCTGCTCCCAATAACCCAGATTACTCTCTACAATATTTAAATTAGAAATGTTTTTCTCCAGATAATAGGTGTCCTGATCCCTTAATCCAGTTACTTTAAAATTCTACAGAAAAATACAAACTCAGTCTTGGCCTCGGAACAGAGGCCTGGTTATAAAATAAAACTTGCTCATCGCCCTGAAACCAGAGAGCTTCCCCGTTTTCCCTTCTCATCTCCCCTCTCTTTGCTAAGTCATGTCTGTAGCACACAGGGCACGATTCCTACTACACGGCTACAGGGTGAAGAATGGTTCCGTGGGCCACGCGCGGCTGTCTCTGGGAAGTTTCTTCTGGATTCTTAACTTTCTGGCTGAGAGAGGGTGTTTCTCTAGCACGGAGGCAGCTGGGAGGAGGGGGTGCAAGCTGGTGGGTGAGGCTCCCTGCATCAGCGGAACCTCCTTTGCCTTCAAAGAACTGGTGGAGTGACAATCAGGAGATACGGGAGGTGGGGGCTGACTCCCCAGTCCAAGGGAACTTGACACATCTGGGAGGTGAACACAGAGGTTGAAGGGGTCGAAGCCCTTTCCTGCAACACTGCCTTCTGAAGGGTGATGTGCCCTGTGCCTTGGCCACAGGAGGTCCCCAGAACACTGAAGAGATTCCCCAATTCCCAGCTCGGAGCTCATAGCCCTGGAGGAAGTATCAGGTCACGTAAAGAGAACAAGTAGCACAAGGGAAAGGAAGTGGTATGGCAGGAACTAGAAAGAAAATTTCAGCCTGGATGGAACAGTGCCAGTCAGGCCAAAAAGTTCACGAAGAAAGCGGGGTGCACCAAGGCTCCTACACAGGCCGGCCTGTGGCTCCTCTGGCACGCCTGCTGAAGAGGGCAGGAAGGAGACCGGCTGGGACTAGGAGGGGGCCCTGCCTCCTCCCCTGAAGGCACAGACAGCAGGGATGTCCAAGAACAGCTTGCTTCTCTGGTCAGGCTTCAGACCTCCACGTGTAATGTGCAAGAGAGGAGCCCAGTGATAATCTGGGCCCCATCCCAGTCTTCTGGGGCTTTTCCTCTACCATCCCCAGCAAGCTTCTTCCGGTCTGTAGAAGTAAGGCTGTGTGGTGACTGTGGGAAACCAGCACCAAACCAGTCCCTAAGGAGGCCAGAGACCCCTCCTTGCTGATGGGAGGCAGCTGGCCAGACTTCAGACCCCACACGTTCCTGGGGCCAAGGCAGGCGGGGTCAGTGCTGTGACCCCTACAAGGGGCTCACACTAACAATGCCTCTTGGGTTTCCCTCCATGAAGCCAATTACAGCTAAATGTGACTAGGGCAGTTCTAAAGAAAATGCTACCCTTTCATGATCAGGAGTCCCATTCCCGCGCCTAGGGGCCCAGCCTTTTTTTTTTTTTTTTTTAACTTCTGAGCTCTTCTAAGGTATTGGTCAAAACAGTTATCACCATCTGCTATTTTATTTGGCTTATGCCTCAGGTACAGGCTTGAAGACAGGGTGAAAACACTTCTGGAACCCCACCCCGCTAACACACACACGCCTTCATTGGGAACAAGGGTCACCTGTGTCTCCCTTCACATTCCTGGGCAAGGAAAGTGGTCAATTTTTCATGTAACGGAGTCCCCCCAGCACCACCGCCTGCCCTATTAATAACATCCCCTTAGTCCTGCTGAAAAGTCACTGGCTCAGATGTCAGGCTGCACATCTGGAAAATGTTAAGGTGTTATGTGATGAATACATTTACAGCTTGGGCTTTCTGTGAAAGAAACTGGGGATGGTGTGTGTGGTGGGGTAGGGATGGGCTGAGGGGTGGGGGGAAGAGGAAGGAAGCGGGTCTTTTTCTGCAGTAGCTGATGAAAGGGTTGTTTCTTTCCGTTACTTGGAGACCCGCTCCTTATAGGAGTGACTGAGACCCACTGGGAGGTTTCTGGGCTTCCCCTGAAGGAAAGATACGAGTCTCATGTTTTCTTCAACGTGAGACACTCAGAGGTCCATTGAGAAGGGTGCTCTTCTCACCAAGGGCCCTTTTCACTGTGAGGAGTTAGCAGGGAAGTCTCCAGCCCAGAATAAACCGAGATCAAGGCCAGAGAACATCGGCTCCTACAGCCTGATATTTCTAGGGTGACCAATTCTGAGGAAGAGAAAAGCAAACCTAGCTTTAAGTTCTTTTAGGACATAGCCATGTCCCTCGGTTTTAAAACAGTTCAGGATCTCAGATTCATTTCTGGACAACTGGTCATGGCAGGGAGCAAGACTGGGCACCACATGGACCTGGCAGAATCCAGGAGGTTGCAGCAGAGCCTTGGGAAAAGAGAAATCAGTGGCCAGACGCATTTGAGGTTAACCCTCCATCCTCAGAGGATTTTGTACCTATGAACAAAGCCTGGGAGGTCTGCCTTCCATCCCCACGGGATGTCCGAGAGATGGGCACCACACATTCCCCCCAAAGGCCCAAGCCACCCTGTGAAGGTGGTAAATTCCACAGCATGGGAGACAGAAGGCCAGCTGTAGACTAGTTCAGTGAGTCTCTTGAACAAACACACAATGATGGCTAGAAAACCAACCAGCAGGAGCCCTGGGTCGCTTGGTTCTGATCTGCAAAAGGACACACACATGGTCTCTGCCAGACACTCTCACGCACCATCTTCAAAGCGTGACCTGCCACAGACGACTCGTGCAGCTTTATGCTGTATGCAGAGGACAGAGCTTCCTCTCTGCCTTTCAGCACGAAAGCCGAGAATGTTATAAGATTTGCAAAAACTAAGTAAGGTAAATAAATAAAAATAGGAGCAAGATACCCGCCTGAGCTCAGCTGCTCATTCTTTCTCTAGCAGGAAGGGACTCCCCAGCACAGCATTCCAGACTCTGAATCCCTCTTCTGCAAGATGCTGGTCTCAGAAACAACCCCTCTCCTTTCAGATTAGGAAGAACAGGACAGTAAGACAGTTCGGCAGACTCGGCTTACCCTGCCCAGAGCGTGCGCCTCAAACGTCCTCAGTGAGAACTGCCTCTTTTTCCAGATGGATTCCTGCACACACACTGGCTCAGAGTGGACAAATTCCTTCCAAGCCTCCTGACCAAAGACTGTGATGTCACCTCAGGCCCTCCCTCTCCTCCCTAAAAGGCCATTCACACAAAGAAGGACTTTAACCCCCTTCAGAGAGGCCTGGCCCCTCCTCCTAGCCCCAGCAGCCCTGGCCTGGTCTGCTTCAGTCACACTCCAGGCTGAGCGGGAGGCAGGAGCTGGCTAAGGGTCCTGATGGGAACCAGGATGTCTTCTTGGAAATTCAGAGATAGACTAGACCTGGGGACAAACAGGGAATTGATATCCCAGTGATACTGAGGCAGGAAAAAAAAAAAAAAAAACCCTGAAAGATCCTGTGGGAATCTCCAGTTAAATAGACTTTTCAGAACAGCTTGTTTTTGTGCGTGTCAAAGAACTGATGCCCACTGTAGAAAATATGGAAAATTAAAAGTATCCCTCATCTGGCCACTCAGAGGAAAACAGTTAATATTTCATTTCATTCCACTGTTGTCTTTGCAGAAATACATCTATATATTTAATATAGTTGAGATCAGAGAGTATATGCAATTTTGTAGCCAACTTTTTTTTAACCCCACATTATCTCACAAACACTTTTAATATTACTCACTGCCTACTGCGAGATGTACTTTTTTCTTGGAGACAGAGTCTCACTTGTTGCCCTCAGTAGAGCGCTGTGGCATCACAGCTCACAGCAACCTCAAACTTTTGGGGCTCAATCAATTCTCTTGTCTCAGCCTCCTGAGTACCTGGGACGACAGGCACCTGCCACAACACCCCGCTATTTTTAGAAATGGGGTCTTGCTCTTGCTCAGGCTGATCTTGAATCTGTCAGCTCAGACGGCCCACCTGCCTTGGCCTCCCAGAGTGCTGGGATTATAGGCGTGAGTTACCATGCCCTGCCTGAAAGATGTACTTTAAATGGCTACATGAAATCCCATGCTGAAAGGTGAATGGAGGAATCTGAAGTCAGAGAAGAAAGCTCTAATTTCAAGAAATGTTTGGAGGAAGTGGGTCCTTCATCCCAAAGCTAACCAACAGTCTTCCACCATGAAGAAAACAGATGCACACTGCCTGACAGAGAGACCCCAGTGTCACCATAGAATCAGACTCAGTCTAATGGGGTTTCAACTAGAGCATTTCTCATGCCCTGGGGACACCCTTTGGCTCCCCACCCTGTCTCCAGGTTGCACCCACCTTGTTCTCTGGAACTGTAGGTTGACTTAGAAAATTTGGGGTATGACATAGGATCTGCCTGACTACAAAGTCAGTCAGAATTCCAGGTTGATTCGGGGCCATGACGCATTCATTTTCTTCAGTCAGATTTTAGGAAACAGAGACCTGTGAGATTTACAGAGAACTGGAGAAAGAAGGACAAATGGCCATGCTCCGTCTTGCTTATTTGGGGTCCGTTTGGCAGCAGGTTGTCCTGGTGAAGTGGAGTAAGTGGCCTAAAGATGGGGCAGGGCTTGCCTGTGGCCTGTAGACTGGTCAACACCGCAGGCTTCCTGGGACCTTCCCAAGCAAAATAATCAGAGTAGACAAAGCCCAGGCAAGGCTCTTTTAGAAAGGAAGCTAAAAGATACAACTGCTTACAACATCTAAATGACACTTTTCGTATGCTGAAATTTATTTAAAAATATTGGGGAGTTTCCCAATGTCTGACCTGATTATAGCAGGTCACTGGGGAGCTCCATGGGCACTCTGAATTTATGCTGCCCTTTGGAATAACTGGAATGTTTTGTGGAGCCAAAGGCATTTCAAGATGCTACTTAGCAGTCCAAAGTAAACTGAGTTAAGGACATCACATTGCTCCAGAGAAGGACGAACAGGACAGGGCCTTCCATTACGAGGTGCTCTGAACCGGCGAGCCAGGAGCAGTACCAGGAGCTGATACATTATCGCACCTGTTCCTCCATACTGTGAGATGTGTCGGAAAAAAATCATTTTGAATCTGCCCTAGGCACAAAAGAAAAAACTGAGAAGTACTGCAGTTATTTCCCAAGTGCCAGACGTGCACGGGGCTGGGAGTCTCAGAGATGCCGGGGCTCACTGAACACTCACACACACTCCCTCTTACACATGCAGACACGCACACGTGTGCGCTGTAATGAGCTGAATTCTGTCCTCCCCACAAACTCATATGCCGAAGTCCTAACACCCTGTATCTCAGGAGGTGACCTCATTTGGAGCCAACAGTCTTTACAGAGGTAACTGAGTTTAAAGGAGGTCATTAGGGTGGGCCCTAATCCAGTAGGGCTAGTATCCCTTCTAACGAGAGAGATGAGGAGAGACAGCGTGAGGAGATGCAGAAACAAGACACTCATTTATGAGGCAGCAAAAAAAAAAAGGAGAGGGGGCTCCAGCAGATCCTTCTGTCACAGCCCTCAGAAGGAACCAACTCTGCCGAGGCCTCCACAACTGCGAGACTATAAATCTCTGCCGGTTAAGCCACGAGATCTGGTCCTCTGTCAAACCATCTCTAGCAAACTACACACACACTCTCGCTTACGCACGCGTATTTGTGCATGGACACACGTGAACACACACAGTCTCCTGACCTCCCACTGCAAAAACAGGGTGGAATTCAGAAAAATGCTCTGTGGCCAAGCCACAGTCAGGTACTCAGAAAAGTGAATTATACTCAGAGGCAGAGGGAGAAATGAAACCTACAAGCTGGCTGGGGGCTGCAAAAGCATAAATGGAGACGTCCCGCGTTTGATGACAGCGGAGCCCCAGACAGAAACGATCAGAGCAGAGCACCACGGGCAGCAGCTCACGGCGGCTGGCACATCTGCCACCATCCAAGCACAGACTGAGCTTGGGTGGGTTTTCTGAAAATAAATTTGCCAGTTTAATTCTCCTACTCCTATAATCAGATCTTCTGTTTAGTCTCTCAGGGTCCCTTGCATCGAGAGCAATGAAGCTGTTTGGAAATTTGCTCTTGGTTTATTGGGACACAAAATGAGGTTTTGAGGGGGGCCTAGAAACTCTAGCAGTTGGGGTTTGAAGACAGTTGATGCCATTGTGACCGTCCTTTAGCAAATAGCTACAGTACCAATCGCATGCCAGGTCTGTGCTACGTATCCTTGCACACCTCCTAGTTAACCCCCGAGTAACAGCAAGGTGGGGATTCCCACCCACCTTGCAGAGGGGCAGACCCCACCCCAAGGTCACCCCTCTAGCCAGGAACAGCTCTCTCTAGAAGCCACGGGGCAGGCTTTGCTCTTGGAAGCACCTCTGAGCAGTATAGGAGACATGACCCAGGGAGTGTGTGGGGCTAAAACAAAGGAGGTAAGAAGGGGAAAACTTAGGAAACTTAGTGTTTGTGAGATAAGGCACCAAGAGACTGCTTTGAAACCAAAGGCTCACCGGGCCTTGGAGAGACCACGGGCTTAGGGAAGGCCATCTTTCCTTTCTGGATCTTGTTTTTTGACTCTATAAAATGAGAGATTCCAACTAGGTAAACCTTCAAAATTCCCTTCTCCTAATCTCTGTAATTCTGTGATTTTAGCACAAACTTTAGGCAAAAGTGAACTGGTTCTCAGTGGGCAGCGTGGAGAGAGAAGGCCAGCCAGTGACCAGAGCAGTGGCCTTGGGAACCTGCTGGCACTTTTGCCAAAAGAGAGTTCAAAAGTTCCCGGAAGGAAGCTGGCCTCATAGACATTCTGCTTGTCTGAACTTTATTTTTAATGGAAGGATTTTATTCTGATGAATGTGACCCCCTCATTTATCAGGGTTATCAGACACTAGTACCTGAGGGTGATAGAATGTTCCAAACCCAGATTCTATGGGGCCAGGAGTGTGGAGATGCTGGCTTCAAAGGCTGTCCACGTCTAGCACTTTGCTGGAACTTTTCCCAAAGTCAGGAAAGAGGGGAGAGGCAGTCATGGGAAGGTTCCTTTTCCCTGCTCCCTGGGCCACAGGGAAAGTGGAGGCTTGTAACTTTTCCCAAAGTCAGTCGAGGTGGGAGAGGTGGCCATGGGAAGGTTCCTGCTTCCCAGGCTGTAGGGAAAGTGGAGGCTTGCAACTTGTCAGGGACACAGTGCAAGGAAGGCTGGGCCTCCGTGCCGCTGGACTCCCATTCAAGGTGGCCACAGCTGCCTTCTCTCCCCAGACACCCAGACTTGTCCTCCTCCCTTACACTTTGGGTAGCTTCCTGCTCCAAGTCCCATCACCGAAAAACCCAGATCTCAGCATGGAGCCAGGTCTTTTTTTTTTTTTTTGAGACAGAGCCTCAAGCTGTCCCCCTGGGTAAGCTCACAGCAACCTCCAACTCCTGGGCTCAAGTGAGTCTCCTGCCTCCACCTCCCAAGTAGCTGGGATCACAGGCGCCCACCACAATGCCTGGCTATTTTTTTTGGTTGCAGCCATCATTGTTGTTTGGCGGGCCCGGACTGGATTTGAACCCGCCACCTTAGGTGTCTGTGGCTGGCGCTGCAGCCACTTGAGCCACAGGTGCCAAGCCTGAGCCAGGTCTTCAAAGCAATTTACACAGAGACGTAAATTCAATAGGAATATTTACAACTTAAGACAGGAGCTTGTTTGCCAAAGGAATCCCTAATTAGAGGAAAATGAGGGAAATTAAACACCCTCCTGGACCTTTAACTCATTAAGAAGAAATGGATGAGAGAAGGCAAACTGGAAAAGGGACTGCCCTAAGAAAGGTCAGATCTGGCAACACCTTTCCAGGCTCAGAGCCCTGAAACGCTACAGAATGGAGACTCTGAAGGCAAATGCAGGCACAATGGACCACTAGGCTATGTCACGCACCAAGCTCTCCTTCATGCCTTCCTGTAAGAAACATTATTGTACCAATTAAAATAGTTGCCAATGCCCCAGCCCTTGCCTTTCTCTGTGTGTCCCCTGCCTCCAGTGTTGCTGCTCAGAAACATGACTTCAGGAAGCTTAGAGGGTCTGTAGCCCTAACGTGCACTGTGCTTCATTCTGAAATCAGTTGGAAGCCAGTGGTGATAGTTAAGGGACAGGATAAGAAGCAGGCCAATAAAGCACCCCATCCCCTGCTGTCCATCTCATTTCCACCCTGAGTCTCTCTCTCTCTCTCTCATCTTAAGACTAAACATCCCTAGTGTTGACTACTCCAGACACTGTAGTCTTATCTCCTACAAGAGCACGGGGGCCATCACAGTGCACGTGGAGGACCAGAGCTTTAGAAGAAATACATTGCAATCTTATCTATAATTGAGAAAACCTGTAAGTGATGAAAATGTATAGGATAAGTATCAGCATCTGAAAATTATGATTTGCATAACATATCATCATTGCAAATTATGATTTGCTATGCAATCTGGAGGATATTTATCATAATTGCATGGGAATCTGGACTAAGAGTATATAAATACATATATGTGAAAAGGGGTGTGGAATGGACTGTGGTATCCGACAGACCCGGCATCCTCTTCCTCTGTAAAATGGCTTAACATCATACTAGTAAAGGGAGCAGTTGTCAAACAGTAGATACTTCTCGCAGGGTTTGTCAGTCAGTAAAAGGACTCACGGCATGGTGGTTCAAATAGAAATAAACTGAGACAATATTTGCAATTCATCATGAAGGCCCAATATTCATAATATATAAAAAAAATCTTGCAAATCAACAAGGAAAAGACCAACAATCCAAGCATAGAAATAGACAAAAGATATGGATAGTTCACAAGAAGAAATATGAATTAGAATTGGCGCCTGTAGCACAGTGGTTATGGTGCCAGCCACATACACCAAAGGTGGCAGGTTAGAACCTAGCCCAGGCCAGCTAAACAACAACGACAACTGCAACAAAAAATAGCTGGGCGTTATGGTGGGCCCCTGTCGTCCCAGCTACTTGGGACGATTGAAGAGAATTGCTTTAGCCCAAGAGTTGGAGGTTGCTGTGAGCTGTGACGCCACGACACTCTACCAAGGCCAACATAAAGAGACTCCATCTCGGGGGAAAAAAAAAAACAGAAATAAAGAAATATAAATTAGTCTTAGACATACAAAAAGATTTCCAATCCCTCTTATTTTAAAAGAAATACAAAATAAAGTTATAAGTTTTCCACCTATAAAGTTAGTTATCAGCATGTGAGGAAAAATGTACCTTTATCTAAATCCATAAAGTTGGATGGTAATTTGATTATAGGTATCTGGCTTCAAAACACACAAAAAGCCTTCGACACAGTACTTCTAGTTCCAAGAATTTATACTATAGATATAGTAGCACATGTATAAAATGATCTATATCCAAAGATCTCCAATGCCATACTGCTTGCTAGTAACAGATTACTACAAGTAACCTAAATTAACAGGTGTATTGATACAGTCATAAAACTGAATATTACGCAACTTTCAAAGACTAGGACAGCTCCCAGCTCTGTTGGAACGGATACACAATAATCTTTAAAATCTACTACTAGTAATATGTGGTATGGAACATTACATAGAGCATGTTAACAGAAACAAATACGAATATGTAATATTATACACACACATTTTTATTCATATACATGCAAGTATGTATGTATGCACACCTGTGTTTGCATAGGCACAGTTTATCCCTGGAAGGATACATAAAAAATTGATAACAAAGATCTTCCCTGGAATGGAAGAAGGAGCACTCAATGGATATAGGGGACAGGTAAGCTTTTTTTCTACTGTGTCCTTTTCTGTACACTTTGAGTATTCACACATGTATACAGATTAACATTGGGAAAAAAATCAAACATATAAAAATATAAACATAGGAGCAAGAACTAACAGGAAGTATGTCCCCATGATGGACAATTAGCCACTGAGAGGAGATTAATTCACTAAGAGTATATTGTTTGGAAGAATCACATCAAAATATTAACTTAGTTGCTATGGTTTGAAGGTACCCTCCAAAGTTCATGTGTTGGAAACTTAATCCCCAACACAACAGTGTTGAGAGGTGGGACCTTTAAGAGGTGAGCTGGTCACCAGGGCTCTGCCCTCTCTTTCTCACCAGTGTGCTCTTTTGCCCCTGGTCTTCCACTGTGGGATGACGCACCAAGAAGGCCCTCACCAGATGTGAGGCCCCTTGACCTTGGACTTCCCAGCCTCCAGAACCATAAGACACAAATCTCTGTTCTTTTAAAATGTCCCAGTCTCGGGTATTCTGTTATAGCAGCAGAAAATAGACTCAGATAGCAGTTAACCCTGAAGAGGAGGGAAGGGGGAACCCTGACCTTGAAGAGGGGAATCAAAAGCAAAAGTGGATTTCATAATTTTTGTATCAAAAGATTTGTATTATTGAACATGTGCTCAGAGTGTAATTAGAAAAACAGTGGTTGGAGATATCATGCATATACTAAAAAGTTACAAATTTGAGCTCTGCATCTACTTATGCCAGGGCTCATTTACTTGTTACATCTTGTGACAGCTCTTGGTCTCCACTTTCTATATTGAACAGTGAGTCCTTTACCCAGCTGTGATGAACAAATGTGTATCAAGTTGGTCTTCTAGTTGTGCTTTTTTGCTATACCATATTATACGTATAGGAGTGGACCCTCACTCTACACAACTATATGGCAGTATAATCTTTATTATAGGTAATAATAAAGGTTTTTATTAAAGGTAAGTAATGGGCTCACTGGTATACATGGACATTTCCTTTCCATGGGCTCCCTATTTCCAGAAAAGTTATAAAACACATCAAGCAACCAAACTCTTGCTTGGGAGTCCAATGTCACAGAATTTCATGGACCATGTCACAGATAGAATATGTCATAGGAAAATCCTAACAAAGAGTTTCCCAAGGACTGAGCAGTCAAATAGAGAACAAAAATTAGAGACTGGTTTTATTATTCTAAACAATAGTCTTTTTTTTTTTTGCTCCATTCAACTTAGATGTATGGTTGAGCCACTCTAATAATCACTTGACCCACCTACAAGTCATCCACTCAGGTTGAATGATCTTGAGCCAATTTTTTTTGTTTTAGTTAAAGTATTTCAAAGATATAAGTAAAGTCTTAAATATTTGGAGCTTGCTACATCTAGTCTTCAGTAAGCAAAATAGTTATATCTCTTATTAATGTTAAAGTGAATGCTGGGGGTTGGGTTGGGACAGACAGAAACTCTGCACTTAGGCAACTCCAAAGTCTAGGCCCATGTACCAATTCTGCCTAGCGATTCCCTGCCCTTTTGCTACCTAGTCCCCAGCCCTCGGGGGGATGGGGGGGTGGGGGGGATGAACGCTGAGAGTCTAGGATCAGTAGGACTAGAGTCCAGGGAAGAGAACAGGTTTCTCTCATAGTTACCCACCTGCTCTTTCCCTGATCAAAGGCAGGTGTTAGATGGCAAGCCTTCACTTCCCCAGGATGGCACTCACCATTCCAGAAGAGAAAGGAAAACCCTCCAAGATGCTTTTTAAATGAAATACCTGGTGACTTTCTGAAGACACTTAACAAAAGGACCTGCCACTTTCCAGCAGGAAAAAGGTTTGATCTGATTGAATCAGCTACCTATTGACTGCAAGGAAACTGTTTGTTAGCCATAAAAGGTTTAGACCCTGTGCACAGAATAGCCCCATCACCATAGATATTATTAGGTCACTATGGACTGCTACCCACTCTGGGAACTCATGAACAGCCTTTTCTCAAGTTTCTTCAAAAGCACAAAGCCACGTACAAAGCCAGACTGTGCAGCAAACAGACCTCTGATCCAATTCACTCCGACACACTCTGGCAGGAAAAGAGAACTCCAGGAAAGTCCAGATGGTCAGTCTAAGAGTACTGCTCCACCAGCGCTAAGTGGGGATTCTGGATCAGGACAGGCGCCAGGGACACTGTGATGACAAAAGAGGACACGGCAGGCCGCCAAGGAGACTCAAGCCAGGCCCACCCAAATTTTCTGACTCCCATCTCCTGTAGCAACGTGATGCCATAGTCAACATGGGATTCTGACCTGGTACCAGAGGTGCACTTACGGTTTAAACCAAAAGATACTTGCCCTTGACACTGGGGGTTTGACCCTAGTTCTGATCATGATTCTGCCCCCACTCAAGGTACAGTAGCCAGAAACAGGTGAACACGAGAGCTCACACCTCTCTTGCCCACAGCTCTGCTCTCCCAAGTCTGCCCTGGGCCAGTTCTACTAGACCACACTCTGGGAAAAGTTTGAGCAGCCAGACGCTGGGCAGCTGAGGCCGGTCACCTGCTTCCGTCCACTGCTTTTGTGGCTCTGAATGCCAGGAAGGAACCTCTGCAGGAGAAGGAAAGCATGGAATTGCTCCATCCACCCTGGGGTGCATGATAAGCATAAGCCAGCAGGGGCTGGGGGCAGGGGTGCAGGGAGTCATGGCAGGGTATTTTGGCTTGGTGCAAAGAAATGTGGTACTTTCTTCACTCAATGCCAGTGAAACCTCAGTACTCATTTAATTCCCCATTTGTGAGGACTGTCTGCCCAGCCAGGAGCAGAGCACCGCAGAGGAAGGCCACTAAGTAACACTGAATATGGAAACAGGATATAGTCTGAGATCCATCGACAGGGAAGGGGGTCAACATTCCCTTGCACAAAGCCTCTGCTTCATCCTGTTTACCCTCCAGAGACCCCCTTTGATCCAGGGGCTGCCTGCTGCTGGCCATCTTGTGGCCAGGGGTTTTATTTTCTTCTCCATTTACTGAGGTGTGGTATAGCGAGCCAGTGGGAAGAGCACAAGTCTAAAGAAAAGAATGTGATACTTCAGCATCACAAACCATGTGATGCTTATGCAAGGGATTTTCTCCTCTCTGAGACTCAGGTTCCTCATCTGTTAAATGGGTATAATAATGACTGGAATGAGTTGAACAATGCCCCTTTCAAAATTTCAGGTCCACGTGGCATCTCAGAATGTGACCTTATTTGGAAGTCACATCCTTACAGATGTGAAGTGTTAAGCTGAGGTCATAACGAGAGTGAGCGAGCCCTAAATCCAGCGACTGATAGCTTTCTAAGAAAAGAAGGACATCAGATACATACAGAGAGAAGGACTCCACATGAGGATGGGAGCAGAAAGTAGAGCAAGGAGTGCCAAGGATCGCTAACAACCACCAAAGCTACAAGAAAGGATGGGACAAATTCTCCCTCAAAGCCTCCAGAAAGAACTTGCCATCCATAATTTCGGATTTCAGACCTTCTGGACGGGGAGAGACTAAACTGTTATTGTTTTAAGCCACTCAGTTTGTGGCTACAAGTTACAGCAGTAATAAGAAACCAACACATCTACCTTACAAGGCCGTTATAAAGATTCCTGAAGAGATAGCACGTGCAGGCCACTGGCCCCAGGACAGGGACAGGGCAGGGCCTCAACACGAAGTGGTTCACCCTTCCTCTCCTCCGCAGCAGCAGGCCAACAGTAGCATTTTCCAAGCGTTATCCAGAGGCAGGTTGTCCCACAGTATTTGTGCTTTTTAAGATTTGTGTCTAAAACAGGTAGACCAAAGGCACATCTACAGAATAAGGGCTGCCGGCTGCCCCACAGCCTGACTGGAGCTGATGCACACACAGCTATGTCACACGCAGAAGCCAGCTTACAAAGACAGCTGATCATGGAGCTGACAGTGGTTATGTACCTTGTCAAAGTGGAAAAGGAACACAGGCGCCCAGGGTCCTCAAAGGTGTCAGCTAAAGTTGGTAAACAGGTGATCTGAACGCTTACTGAGTACGATATGCCAGGCATTCGACTAAGTCATGTTTATGCACAATTGCATGTATTCCTCAGAATAAGCCTGTGAGGCCAGTAATCTTGACATCTCTATTTTAGAGCTCAGGAAACCAAGTAACTTGCCCAGAGACTCCAGTGCATGTGGTAAAGCTGGAACCAGAAGAAGGCAGCCTATCTCCAGGGACTTTAACCACTATCTTACCTCGGGTAGATGCAAAAGCAGAAAATGGAACAATCTGAGGCTGGGCGCATGGCTCACGCCTATAAGCCTAGCACTCTGAGTGGCCGAGGTGGGTGGATTGCCTGAGCTCAGGAATTTGAGACCAGCCTGAACAAAAGCAGGACCCTGCCTCTAAAAATAGCTGGGCATTGTGTTGGGCACCTGTAGTCCCAGCTACTCGCTTAAGCCCAAGAGTTTGAGTTTATTGTGAGCTATGACATGGCACTCTACCGAGGGTGACAAAATGACACTCAGTCTCAAAAAAAAAAAAAAAAAAGGACTCCTTTCCTAGTTTGCCATCTACTCTAGATAGGTCTAAGAACTCTCCCCCATATGCTTGTTGGGTTGGCTGGCATTCCAGTCTCCTTTATAAGAAATGTGAATGCTAAGGATGGCAATGGTGACAAGTAGTGATGGAACTCCCACAAGAAGCAGGCACTTTACTACGCCTTTTCTATACGTTGTCACAGCAGACCCTCCCAGCAATTCTGTAAGGTAGGGATGATGCCTATTTTGCAGAGGAAGCTATTGTAGCTCAGCGTTTTATTTTCCCAAAGACACAAAGCTTGTAAATGACAGAGTGGAGATCCAAGCCCTGGCCTGTTCTGCTCTCCAAAGCCCACCAGATAGAAGCAGTCTTGATATCCTTTTCACTTTCCCAAGACAGATGTGCCACAGCTCACTGAACCTACAAATTCACTCTGAGTTCCTGACTGCATCTTGGATGGCAGTTTTAAAAAGCTGTGTCTGCCATCTGCCCCTACTTAAGATGCCTGGAGTTCTCCTCTAAACACTTGAGGTGAGTGACTTTCTCTTCAGCTGAGTGGTTGGAATTCTCTGGGTACTCTCTGGCCACTCCCAAGAAGTTTGTTTGTCTTGTACACAGCTTCAAGCACGGTAACAGGGATCTCTATGATGGCAGAAAGAGGCCAGTCCGTTCTGGACAGGAACCCCTCCCTCAAACAAGCAGGGCAGAAGGTGGAAATCTCAAAACAGGAAAAGAGGGGTGGGCACGGGTGAGGTGGGGGCTTCAGTGCAGCAGGAGCAGAAGGAACAAACAGCTCAAGCTGTGCAACGCTGCAAGGCAGCTGAAAACAAAAGGAGGACTGAAGCCAAGATGCTGTTTTGTTAAATGCCCTAAGTGTTCAGTCCCATTTCTTCCCTTTGGTTTTCCTGAGCACACTGTATGCAAAATTAAAAACACACAGCCCCAAACCATGCCCCTACTTTGGAGATTTCTTGCTAAAACTCAGAATTGGTGCAGATGGTTTGAAATCTTATAAATGCCTTTGGCCATTAGAGAATGGGCAACCCAGAGCAAGGCTTTACCTTGATGGTAGGAGGGGTTTGCCAGCTCCAAACTGGGTCAAGTTCCCTCAATTTCACTGTGCAATGCTGACATGCACCATTTAGCTTATGTCTTCCTTTCAGTAAAGTGGATGAAAAACATGCTTTCAAATTGCTTCTTGGTTTCACCCTTAAATTCATGTTTAACAAATTACATATTGGGCCAGTTATTTCATCCTTTCATTCGTATTTAACCTATTATGTCATTAAGGCCAACTAATTTCAGAGTTGGGATATGAACACTAAAAACAATAACCTGAAAAAAGATATTTAAAACAAATTCATCTCAGGTTTTCAGCAATTAAACTTGCTTCCCCTTGAAGTTTCTTGGTGATTGCCCACAACTCAGCACATAAAACTGTGCAGTCGCCCCAGCACTGGTCCTAGGCCTTGCCAGGCTATGGCGGGAGATCCCAGGGGCCGGGTCTGCATTAGGAAACTACTTATCAGTCTAGGGCTATCATTACTGCCCCCCCTCCCTAGAGGCTAAAAAGACTTTAGCGGGAGACTTTGGTGTTTCCTGAAGGGTTCTAAATACCTCTGTCTGAAATATGACCTCTGAGCCCCCAAAGGTTTAAATAACACACAACTCTGCCCCTGAAAGTTTTCCTTCAAATGATAGGCTTAGTATTGCAAATACTAAATAGTATTATGAGGTTTGGGGCTTTGAGCCCCATGAACAGTAAATGCCCCACTAAAATTTCCTCCTAGTGCTACAAACTCTGAAATATGTCAATGTTTTACTTCTTGGTAAAGAAAATAAACAATTTGGAGGTGTAATTTTTATATTCTTATTTTTATTGTGAAAAATACACACAAAATTTGCCATTTTAACTGTTTTATGTGTACAGTGCAGTGGCATTAGCTATAGTCACGATGTTGTGTAACCACACTGCCATTCCTAAAATGTTTTCATCAGCTCGGCAGAAGCTCTGTACTCATTAGGCAATGTGGGTCATCAGTTTTGAAACACTCTAAGGCTAATTAAGAAACAGAATCTGGGAAAATGGATTGCAGCAAACAGAGAAAAAAGACTAAAAGAAAATAATTATTGATTATATTAGAGTAGTGAAAAAACTACCCTGGCTCCACTTTCTAAATTTTTGGTAATTAATTTTATTACATCTTCTTTTTGGTCTCATGTTAGAAAAATGGAAAGCACACTAGGAAAAACAACAGCAAAATAGCTTAATTTATGAAATTGATATTTTCCTGAGGAGTTAGGTGTAAATAACATCATTTACTACTATTTAGAAGGTATCTGAAAGTTAAAAAAAAAAATCAACTTATATGCTTTACAGATCAAGCTCACAATTACGAATCTGCCTCATCTGCATTGGACTTAAATGTACAATATTGTTAATGTCAATTTATTATAAGAATAGGTGATTCTCCCTATTTTTATTTTAAAAGTTAGCAATATAGTAGTACTACGATCAATAATTCTTGAAGCAATTAAAATGTTGGCTTATTTGGAAAGAAAATTAAGTCACCTCCATCTCCAACTCAAATGATCTAAGAAAGAACCTGTTTCTAAACTCATATTTTTCTTTTATTGTTAATCAACATATAATAATTACACATACTCGTGGAATACGTAGTAATGTTTCAATCCATATAATGCACTGTGCTTAGACCAGGATAATTGCCAATCCACCATCTCAACATTTATCAATTCTTTAGGGAATATTCAATATCCTCTTTCCAGCTTTTTGAAACTATATAATACATTATTATTAACTACAGTCGTCCTACTGTGCCATAGAACACTAAAACACACTTTTAAAACAAACCAAATAACTAGAATACTTTTGCATCTTTCTTACCCTCTGCCTGGCTAGAGATTAAGTTTCATAAGAATATATCCTGGACAGATAACCTCAATTGGTGGTTAACAGCCCAGCAATAATCCCTTCCTTGAAAAGTCTGTTTTCAGCTGAACCTTCCAGTTGGGTTAATTGATGACTTATCTTGCATTAGGAATGCCTGGACATCAAAGCTTTGTTTGGGAACAGAGCAAAACAGACCAGAGCCAAGGGAGGCTCTTTTTAACCCCGGGGGCTAATTGCTGGAATTGAATATTTCCTAACAGAGATAGCAGCTTTTAGTTTAATAAACAAACCACTTGTCTGAGAACTGAAATGGCAATCCAATTTCTGGACTGTTGATGGATGTATATGCACACATGTGCTGGTGCACACACCCCAAGCGACACAGCTTTTGTCCTCCAACCCTTTCAAAACCACTCTGGGCTGATGTTCTCTGCTTTCCCTACCCTCCTACCTTGCTGCGTGTGGGCCCTGCACAGGGGTCCTTAACAGTCCCCAAATCTGGAATCCTGGAGCTGGGGGTGGAGGGGGTGGGGGAGGGTAAAGCACTGAGCAGCCATCCCCTCCCTTTCCTCAGTACCACTCTCCCTTGAGCACACCCTTGAGGGAGTCTTCTCCCCACTTAAAAAGGAAAGTTGCAGCCTTACACAGCCTGCCCTCACCCCCAGCAAAAAAGACTAAACCAGCCTTGAGGGTCTCAGGAGTATGGCCCCTCCGCTTTGGGCCAGCACACTCTCCCAGTCATTTCCCATTCCCAGAAGCTGCTCTGCGGAGGTTAGAATCTTCTTCCTGCCAGACACCTTTGGGCCCTGCTCTGCAGATTTGAGGTCTCCTTTGGGGTCAGCTCTGTCCGACTACAGACACAAGACGTGACCATGCTGAGACACTGAGTGGTCCTACCAGGGTCTCTACCTCAGAAAAGACTAACCCAGGGATCCTCAAACTTCTTAAACAGGGGGCCAGTTCACTGTCCCTCAGACCGTTGGAGGGCCAGACTGCGGGCCCCAGGACAAGTCGGCTGCTAAGCAGGACAGTCAGCGGCAGCAAAAACCCCCAGTCGGCCGGATAAATGTCCTTTGCGGGCTGCATGTGGCTTGCGGGCGGTAGTTTGAAGACGCCTGGGCTAACCTGATGGACCTGAGGTTTGCCACTTCAAAAATACTAACCAGATTTGTCAAAGAAGCTGTCTCTCATCAGTGCAAAAATATACAGAGGTAGCTACCTATAAATTTCTAAAACAACAAAGGCTATTGGTGATGAGTGATAATTTGTGTATTTATACTGTGCAAAACAGAGAGTAGGGACTTTGGCTCTAACAGCTCTAACAGAAATAATCAGAAGGAGGAGGGGAGAAGGGGGATAGAAGAAAAATAGTCCCAGACTAGAGAGGGCCTAGGGCATACATGTACAGGGCCGCCAAAAGACACACACACATTTTAAGCATGTTATCTCCGTTTTACTTTTCAAAGCTGAACTGAAATGTGGTAGCAATGCGTAGTATGACATTCACTCAAAAGATGGGCATTAGTCCAATGTCACCACGCGGCAGTAAGAATGGCAAAGAAAACGGCAGAAGCGTGGGTGTCATTTGAGGAGTGGAAGACCATTCTGAAGTGATATTTGAGATTCCAGAATGTTGAGCAAGTGCGACGACAATGGGGGACCTTAAAGGAGGTGGTTACAGTAGAAAACCAGCTACGCTGGTGGTACTTCCTAAGAAACTGAAATGGCGCGTGCAGGGATACAAGGGGACGCTGTGGTCCAAGTTGCTCAGGCAGTAGTTCGCGGTGATCAGACGTGTCTGGACTCTGCTGAGCACAGCTCGTAACTCAGAAGTCAAATGGGACTTTTCCTTTCTTAAAATGTGCATACATGTTTTGGCATCCTCTGTCTGTGCACATATACATTTTAAAAACAGCCCAGATGTCTTTGCTTTATTGGACAGATGCTTCTTGCAGCGTTTCATCTCCAAAAGTGTGGGAACAAAGCCCACACAGACTACTGTGTAAAATGGATGAGGTGAAGGGGCGTGCAAGCCTGCAGCTTAGTTTTCTGTGGACATGCCTGCTGATGAGTTCTATGTCTGCCCATATCATAAAGAAGAAAAAGAGAGGGTGGTGCCTGTGGCTCAAGGAGGAGCAGGGTGCTGGACCCATATACTGGGGGTGGCGTGTTTAAGCCCAGCCCCGGCCAAAACTGCAATTAAAAAAAAAAAGGAAAAAAAAAAAGAGAGAGACCTACTCTCCTGTAGAGTTGACCAGAGAAACATGGTGGTACTTAGGCATCTTGTTAGCTCTGTTGGTTTTAGAACCAATGAACAACAGGGTATAAAAATAGGGTCAAATATCAGGGGCTTTAAACATAGTCACTCGTAGCCACCAAATGGACCTTATTGAAAATTAACTCCTAATTATCTCTAATGACATGTATTTGGGATGTGTGCACATGTGGATAAGCAATGAGCATCTTTTTTTTTTTTTTTCCCCACTGAGAGTCTCATTCTGTTGCCTTGGGTAGAGTGCCAGGGTATCATAGATCAGATCAACCTCAAACTCTTGGGCTCAAGCGATCCTCTTGCCTCAGCCTCCTGAGTAGCTGGGACTACAGGTGCCTGCCACAACACAGACTAGTTCTTCTATTTTTAGTAGAGACGGGGTCTGGCTCTTGCTCCAGCTAGTCTCCAACTCCTGAGCTCAGGAGATCCACTACCTCGGCCCCCCAGAGCATTAGGATTCAGCCGTGAGCCACCCACCCTATGAGAGTCCTTTAAAACAACCACCACCTGATGTCAATGCAAAACCTGTCCAAAACTTTAGAGAAAGATGCAGCTTTCGTCAAGGGCATTGAAGTTAATTCAGTTTCCACAGAAGATCTGCAAAGCAACCAAATCTTAAGTCACAATCCTATAAATATTCAGATGCCATCATTGGAACCCCCAGCATAGACTATGGCTACTGCGCCAGAGGTACAATCATACACGTATCACAGGTTTACTTGGAGTACTCTTTTAGTATTATAGTATTCTGCTTTCATTATAGTATTCTGCTATAATGAACCCAAAAGTTTTCCGATAAGCCAGTCTCAAAAGACACAAGACCAATGAGTACTAAAGCTTCTGATTTATTAATCCTCAAGGTAAATCTAGACAAACTAGCCAGTGAGGAGGCAGACAGAGCCCTGCCTGAACTTATAGTCTAGAAGAAATTCTAGCATTCCTTCCTCCTTCCGCCACTTTATTTGTCCTCCTGTAAAATGGGGGGTACGGTGTAGGATGACACAGAAGATAGTCTGAGAAATAACATCACCAACCTTAGCACATTTATCGACCCGTCAACTAATATCTCTATCAGGGATTTGAGTTCTCCAGAGAAAGACTCACACGTCCACTGCATTTTGCAATTCTATAGCACTAGGAGGATAGAATCAAGGCCTGGAAAACTAACAACCACCTTATGAGATGGCCTGTAGCTATCATCATGACGTTTCACAAATAAATACACACAGCAGCAGAATCCCAGGGTCAAACATTCTTACCAGGTGCAAAAATCTCAAGTGAGTCCAGGTTTTAAGCACACTCCAACTAAGCCAAAGAACCAGGTTTTTGAAATTGGTTTCATTCCGCATCTGTGAGCTTTGGCAGCTCTCTATCTTGATTCTGCCTTCTTGGAATTCCTGAGCTGGGTCCATTCTGCTCATCCCAAATATTCAGGTCTAAAGGTTTCCAGGCCATTGGAGCTGATAACCAAAGGCTTATACTCACTAAAAACAAACACCATCCTTCAGAACTTGATAAGATGATGTCTCCATGGTATTAACACTTATTTTTCAATTCACTGGAACGAAAGCGGATTAATCGTTAACCGTTTTTACCACGAGTGTTTACTGGGAATGCAGAAACTCGAGAATTGCGCTCAGGGTGGCTTCTCGTAAGGTATGACTTGGGCTGTGGGAGAAATCTTAAGCATTACCTAATCTGGACCAGTTTCAACTTAAAGCTCAATGTGTTTGGGGCTAAACATCTGAAACCCTAATAAAAATCTGGTCAGAATCCAGTTTGAGAGTGGAATGAACTCAAAAGATAACATCTCGCTCTTAAAGAAGGAAAAAAAAAAAAAAGACCCAGCAGGACTCTTGTACAGTTCCTAGACTGTGTTTAGATGCGCAGGAGGGAGGACAGAGCAGACCAGTGAGGCGAACCAGTCATCACAGGGGGCTCCTGTTGGTAAACTGAATCAATAGGTTCCGCTTTCCAGAATGGAAAGACTTGAGCGGGCCTCAGGTGATGTAATTGGCACCCAGACTTGCAGTGTTCAAGGGATCACAGCAGAGACCAGAAAGGAGATGGAGGCAGACAGATTCAAGTTCATGTGGCCAACAGAGAAGCCTGAACAAGCAAAACAGACATATAGATACATAAGAAGGATCTTTCGCCAACATAGCAAATAATCTTTCTCTATTCAAAGGGCCCCTGGGGAAAAAGGGCCATCAAGTTCTGGAGGTCTAGATTCAGCACATCTACTGACAGTAGCTCAAAGTGCAAACCTCAAAGGCAAGCAAACCTATTAGGATAACTTACCTATGCCAAGTGGATTCATAAGGGGACATTTCCCCTTAAGATAAAAAAAATTGAGAAAAAGTACGAAAACCAACCAGAGGAAAAACTGAAAAAGATTTTCAGCTGAGTGTAATGGCTTACGCCTATAATCCTAGCACTCTTGGAGGCCGAGGCAGGTGGATTGCTTGTGCCCAAGGGCGCAGTGGCTCACACCTGTAATCCTAGCATTCTGGAAGGCCAGGGTGGGTGGACTGCCTAAACTTATAGGTTTGAGATCAGCCTGAGCAAGAGCAAGACCCGTCTCTAAAAATAGCTGGGCATTGTAGCAGGCACCTTTAGTCTCAGCTACCTGGAAGACTGACACAAGAGAATCACTAGAGCCCAAGAGTTTGAGGTTACTGTGAGTTATGACTAACTGCCACGGAGGGTAACAAAGTAAAACCCTGTCTCAAAAAGAAAAAAAACAAAGACTTGCAGCAGCAGCCATACTCTAAGTTTTTATTCCTAAGCAGAATGCACATGAAATTATAGATCTAGGCTTTATCAGAGCTGAATCCTTGGAATTCCCTCCCTCTCCCCTCCTCCTCAAAGAGGTCTCCATATTCTATTAACACCAAGAAGTGGCCTAAAAGTCTGGAAACTTGATGTGAGAAGGGACAAGTTTTCCTTTTAAATTTAACACCACCAGAAGAAATGTGAGCTGTTCATCTGCTTGGTGTCTGTCCCACTGCGACTCTGCGGTGGCAATGAGCATGAGCTCTGAATATGGTGCTGGGCTCTGCTTCATCCATTCAATCATTCATTCACCTAGGCCCCTGAGTACCCACAGTGTCCTGGCCCCTGTGCTGGGCACTGGGATACAATAGTGAGAAGCCGGCATGGAGCTGCTCTCTCTAAACGTAATGTTCTGGGAAAACAAAACATTTCCCAATCACAAATAAAATTTATCTATGATAAATACTTTTGGAGAGAGTGCTTTGGTGACCCATAAAAGGAGAATTTGACTACTCAGGGAGGTTGGGTGAGTCTCCCAGGAGGAGTGACAGGTGAGCTGCTCTCTGAAAGATGAGGCATTAAATAAGCCACATAAGGGACAGAAGCCTGTTCCAGGCAAGAGAACCAGCCTGTGAAAGCCCTGAGGTGGGGGTAACAGAAGCAAGGACAAGGATGGCAGGTGGCTTTGGTAGCTGGGATGGAGTGAGGGGCTCAGAGGTGTCTGAAGAGGCAGACGGGGCAAGATCATGCAGATTTGGGACTTAATTGTGTCACTGAAAGAAAACAGGGAGGGGGGAGCTGGGGAATACCATGGCCTTGGCTTTCTGTCCTAAGAGTTGCCTGCCAGCCTAGTCAACTCCCCCGACAAGGCCAGGCGTCTGGTCGGGGATAGGAAGTGAGCTTCTGCTTCTGCTGCCTTGGTTAAAAGAAGAGGACTTGAGGATGACAACTCTGTAGCCCCATAAAAAACCATGAAGCTGGGCCTAAAACAATGTATTTACTTTTTTGAATGTCTGATCATTTTTTCTTAACTTAATCTTTCTAAATCCAGCCCTGGAAATAACACAAACTTAAAATGTAAGTTTTAAGAAAATAAATGACAAATTTATTCACTGCTTGATAAAGTGCATATATTCTCTAATGTTTAATACGTAATAATAAATCCCTAACATGTTACATCTTTCTAACAGCTCAGTAAATATTGTCAAGAATACAAAAGTAAGCCTGTGCCCTTAGGCCCTATTCTACTAAGAAGCATATTCCCACTTTCAGGGGGTGTCAGATTGGGGATTCAGGCTGACATACTGATGACACGCAAGTGGTGCTGCCCAGGAAGAAAGAAGGTGGGAGTCAGCATCAACCCCAACTGGTTTTAGATCTTGGCTTTGCACCTGCTCCCTGTAGGACAAGCTGCTGGGCCTCTTGGAGCCTCAGTTTCCATTTATGACAAAGAGACAAGACTGGTCCTTAGAGCACCATTGTGTTAAAGAAGGTCATGTACATAACATGCACGGTGTGGTCCCTGTCAGCAGGGACTGTCTTGGTGATGGATGCATCGGTGGTAGTGGGGGTAAGCTGAGAGGACACCACAGCTCTTTGGGGACCAACAGGCCGCCCAGCAAGTGGTCATATATTACACGCAAAAGGAAAGCTGGCAATGAAAAGGAAAACGTTTCATCCAGATGATTCCCCAGATGATCCTCTCTGCCTCACACTGGAAAAGCAGGCAAGCAGCTGCAGACAATTCCAGGCCAGCCCACAGAAGTCAGCTGCGTCCTCCCTCCAGGGAGGCCAGTGGGAATAGCTGTTAACAGCCGCCCCGGGATTTCAAGTGAAAAAGCGGCAGCAGTCTGCACCTGAAAGCTGCCGCTGACTTTGTCTGCCCACCCTGGCCTGTCCCTAGAGAAGCACTGACATATTTTCCTCACCTCTGTTTGTCTTTAAGCAGATCCAGAAAGTGACAAAGGAGGGGGGATTAGCTCCCAGCAATGGTTCTGGATACAGTGGCAGAAGTCAGCGGCTCGCTCAGCAGAGGTCTTTGGTCCCATGTTGAACCTGCTGCCATAGTCTTGAAATCAGCTGGGAGAATCCACCCCTTTTCCAGGCTGAGGGGAATTTGGGGCAGCCTCATGTGCCTTTTGTCATGTATCCACTGTAAAACTTTCTATAGGATTTCTACAAAGATCCCTTGACACAAATCCTAAAAACAATCCCTTCCTCCAAATCGTATATAAAATCAGCACATTGTACCCTATAAGCGCATTAATGTACACAGTTATGATTTAATAAAAAAAAAGAAGAAAAAGAAACCACAGAAGCTCTTGTGGTTTGACATTTAAAACAAAAAAGAAAAGACAAAAATCATGCTAAGGAGATTGTTATTTTCAAATCAATGATGAAAGGGAGAGAGGGAGGGTATAAAATGTTTTTGGATCAGCAAAAATATTGTAACCTAAAAAGACTTTATAAAATGATCAGTAATATCAGCTCATCATATATGCATACCTTATAATGAAACTTGAAAGACACACTACTTTGTTTTTTCACTTATTACTGAAACAATATCAGTGTACTTTTCAAAGCTGTATGACACACTCCATTAATTTCTTAGTGCAAAATAGTCACCCATCAAAAAAACTGAAATAGTTTTTGCCCTGTACCATGTACCCTGTATCCCACATACACATAATGAATTCATTTGGTTGTAATGTCGTCTGAATGAATGACAGGAATAAACACTTGGCTTCCACCAAAATAATAAATGACCACTATATTAAACATCATAGAAATTTTATAATAAAATTAAAGTATTACATAAAAAAAAAAATCCCTTCCTTTTCTTGGCCTTCACGAAGTCAGGGAACAATTGGGGTTGCTACATATCAGAAGTAAGGTCACGGGTTCCTGCCTTTCTTTGGCACAAGGAGCATTTTACTGAGGAGACATGGTGGAGGGATGGCAATTAAGCCTTCCATTTGCACAACCTTTCCCAGACCCCCTATCCCAGATGGTGTAAACAAAGGCCTTGGTGAGGTGTGGTAGGGGTGGGGGGAATTACCCTATTCCCTGAACCAAACCCGAGTCCCTTTTTTATTAAAGGTTTCTGCAGTATTTTGATAAACTACCTCAGTTTCCCCTATGTGACTAAGAAAGATGAGGTCGGTCCAGACACAAACACTGAAACAAGCAGACGGGCATGGGCTTCCTTCCTGAAGGGAGGGAGCTTCTGCGTGGGTCTTCCCCACTGTCTCAGCCTTCCAGGACAGCAGCAAGGCCACCTTCTAGGCCCAGCGATCCTGGCCCTGCCCTTTCAAACCTTAGCTTGCATTAAGGACCAATTTTTAATTTTGGGTAAGTCGGATTTCTAAAAGGCCTGAGGTTGTTTGCTCAAAGAAATCTATTGGCCAGATCTCAGCTTCATAGACTGTTTATGTTTAAATGTGTACAGGGGAGGGGGACTGAGCCATTTTCCTCTGACCACCTCACCCCTCCCTCCAACTCTCGACTTTGAGAGCTAAATTCAATGCCCCAAATGCTACAGTCCTAGAAAAAGGGACGAAAAGAGGCAAAGTCAAAAGGTGTTTGCAACTGGTTTTACTCTAGCTTATAGGAAATGGAAATCAATTAAAGTCCTCTCCATCACCCAACAGCAAAATTGCTGTGATTATCACCTGCCACATCAGAGCAGTTTCAGGGCAAGCCGGATGCAGATGAGTAGGCGTAAGTTACAATCCTATTTGACCACTTTTCACTTTCCCTGAACTGATTCATGCAAAGCAAATGAGATTTCATAATAGACTCTGCCACAATTCCACCCCCTGGGGGCGACCTATTCATTCAGTGTCGGTGAGCTAATGCCTCCCATCTGCTAGAAAAAGCCCAGGCTCTCTGGGCCACCGAAGGAAGACCTGCTTCCAGTTCATCTTAGGGAAATGGACGGGCGGATAGCTTGTACCTTCTCGTGTTTCCTTCCGAAAGATAGTTGCTTAGGTCCTTAAGAAAAACATCTCATTCATAGCTGCCTGGAAACTTGAGCCATTTTTTCCTGATAATAATCTTACCAGTTCAGGGGAAGCCGTTTCCCCTTATCCTAAGTCCCAGATGTCAGCAGAAGGACGAAATCTCAGAAGAAAGCATATGGCCGAGAAAATGCACCAAGCTAATGGGAGCGGGACAACTCAGGATCCAACCTAGTTTGTTTCTATTACTATAGACATGTATTCAGTAGGAAAAACAGGGTATTTCTAAGACAAGCCTCTCTTCTTATATATTCTTGATCGTCTTGGCTGTGAAATCTCAAGAATGAGTAAGATTTTTTCTTCATGTAACAAAATTTGTTACTAGTTTTTAGTAGTGGCGGCGAGAGGGGCTGAAGACTGTCTCTGTTTTGCAATAGGAACTTTTAATTCTTAAATGCCCAAAATTGGGGAATTGAAAGCAATTGCTTAACTGAAAAATACTCATTTTATATTCAGA
>NW_003852409.1:13726601-13726985 GCF_000181295.1 Otolemur garnettii | reverse complement strand
GCGCAGTGGCTCGCACCCATAATCCTAGCACTCTAGGAGGCAGAGGTGGGTGGATTCCCTGAGCTCACAGGTTCGAGACCAGCCTGAGCAAGAGTGAGACCCTGTCTCTAAAAATAAAAAATCTAGCCAGGTGTCATGGTGAGCGCCTGTAGTCCCAGCTATTTGGGAGGCTGAGGCAAGAGGATCTCTTGAGCCCAACAGTTTGAGGTTGTTGTGAGTTGTGATGCTGCCATAGCACTCTACACAGGGCAACAGAGTGAGACAGTCTCTCCAAAAAAAAAGGCAGTGCCCAGCATTCAATAATAGGTAATCAATTAATTTCCCTTTCTTAACAGCTTCATAGAGATATAATTCACATACCATAAAGTTAACTGATTTTTAGTG
>NW_003852409.1:13725845-13726581 GCF_000181295.1 Otolemur garnettii | reverse complement strand
TGTGAACACTTCTTATGAATTCATGTCACCTCCCATCCTCTACAAATCTATGAAATTAATAATATTATTATCCCATTTCACAGAAAAGTCAACTGAGATTTGGGCCCAACAGTCTGACTACAGAGCCAGCAATGTTAAGAAAAAAAAGAAAGAAAGAAAGAAAGAAAATCCTGGGATTTTATTAAAAGAGGCTGACATAATCGTTCATGTTATGAATAAAAATAAATTATCAGCAGCCTTCCCATTCAAGTTTATGATGAACTTACCACCCTGGACCTTTAATGCCTTTTTCCCAAGAAGGAGCAGGAAGAACCCGAGACTGTACACCCCAGGGGGGAGTGCATCTGACTTATTTCTGGGTCCCCAGCAACTGGTAACATTGGCGAATCTCAACAAATGTTGGACTAGTGTGAGAAGAACATTGCCTGACATGCATCATACACGGACAACCCCAAAGTCCCCGACAGGGTCACTGCTGGCAGAAGAGAGAGCCAGGTGTCTATGGTAGTTTTCTAAACAGAAACCAGATTCAAATCCCATCAGCCATCACTAGAGCCAGAACGTTTTTTGCATTAATGCCGCTGTTTTCTTTTTGGAGCAGTAAATATAAATTGGTCAGGATAAACCAAGAAGAAATACCTCACCCTACATACACAGAGAGTAGCATAGAACTACCCAACATACTTCACTCCAATCAGAAATCAGACACATGCACGTGCTTTAGACATCACAGGCT
>NW_003852409.1:13689207-13725305 GCF_000181295.1 Otolemur garnettii | reverse complement strand
TGAGCTGTGAAGCCACAGCACTCTACCCAGGGGGACAGCTTGAGGCTCTGTCTCAAAAAAAAAAAAAAAGATAGGCTACTTTAAGGCCATGCCAGCCCCAGCCCCAACAGAGACAGGAAGAGGCATGCCCCAGGGGGTCCCACTCCAAGGTCAATATCCCTTCCTTCTAAGACTCTTAAAAGCCATGACTTAGCTGCTGCTACAGCCAAATGTGATTCCACCTAGAAAAAAGTAAAAATCCTGGCACCCAGATAACAGCACAAGATGGGAAGTGAACAATGGAATAGAAGAATTACAGTAATGTATTAATATTTTCATGCTTTAAAAAAAATGTATTCTTCCTCCTCTCCCACTTGCTTTGGGCAACTCTTCAAGAACAAAAAGGCAATTCTCATGCTTGACAGCAGGCCATATGTGATCTCTGCTTTCACAGCTTAGGGTCCATATGAAATGCCAGAGTTAAAAGGAAACCCAGCCGGAAGCCTGGGTGGCTGAAGGGAGAGCTGGCTCCCTTCCGCTCCTAAGGCATACCACCAACCAAAACACAAGCAGCTCAAGTTCAAAGCAGGCCTCCCTCCAGCCCCCCACCAGGACTCTCCCCCATGGAACTCACAGAGCTAGCAGGATTGTGCAAAGCAAGGCATCCAGTATCCTCTTAGTCTGAAATATTTAATAACTCAACAGGTCTCCATCCCGCATCATATATTCAGTACTACCCACTTACACAATGTCCCCTGTTTACATGATTTTCAGACACATCTCTATGGGGAGTTTCTGAGATTTTCTGGCAGTCCCTTGCTCCTAAGCAAAAGTCTCAGGGCAAAAGGGAGATGCTGCCTTGCACTGACACTTGACCTGAAAAGAAAAATAGTCCAGCAGCCAAGGAGAAGACCTAAGATTAATTATTTCTGCTCTCAGAATTGTTACTTTCTGATTTTTCTTTTCTTTCCCATCAAATTTTCCACTCCAGACCCACACACATATGGTAGGGAAAAATATGTTAGAAGGTGAGGGCAGAAGTTTTTGTCAGGAGCCCCCAAAGAATGTGGTCAGCCCACCGAGTTCCCCACATAAAAGATAAAACTCGACAGTAACCGGGGTGTACACCCAGAAGAATTGAGATAAAGGACTCCAATACATACATGTATACCACTGTTCATAACAGCACTATTCATAATAGCCAAAAAGTAGAAACATCCCAAGGGTCCTCAGATGAACAGATAAACAAACTGCAGTATATACACATAACGAAATTATCGTATTATCTTTTTACCATAAAAAGAAATAAAATGCTAGGCTGGGCGTGGTGGCTCATACCTGTAATCCTAGCACCCTGGGAGGCTGAGGCAGGTGAATTGCTGGAGCTCAGGAGTTTGAGAACAGCCTGAACAAGAGTGAGACCCTGTCTCTACTAAAAATGTAGAAAAAATTAGCCGGATTTGGTGGCACACCCTTGTAGTTCCAAGTACCCAGGAGGCTGAAGCAAGAGGACTGCTTGCATTTGAGGTTGCTGTGAGCCATGACACCAGGGCACTCTACCAAGGGTGACAAGGTGAGACTTTCTCTCAACAACCAAAAAATAATCAGTCAGAGGCTGATACCTGTCTGCACCATCTGTATGCCTCTAGCAATAATACACTCCAGCTTATTAGGACCAACTGCAGAAATGTCTGTCACATTGACCACCTAACACGATGGGGTGGTTGTGAAGTTAATGCTCACACTTTACAATGTGCCTGCCATCACCAGGTCACTGATGCACCAAGATCCAACCACATCAGAGTTATCACTCCAAGAATTCACAACATGATCCCATCTGCAGAAGTAAAAATTCACCTAGCTCTCTTGCTCCAGAAGCTTCTTGCCCATGAACCTTAGTAAAGTTTTATATACATTTTATTTCTCTTGCTACAAAGGGGGAACATTGACATAATGTCAATGGACCATTAAAATGGTCCCAGGCACACACACAGGGATACGTGGCACAAAAAAACAGAGCTAACACTTGATGAGTCTTTAAAGTCACCATTATTTCACAGAATATGCACAGATCTCAACGGGGTCTTCTAAGTAATTTATTCCAAAGCCTTCAACCAAAGTATAGGGATTAGATTTATTCAACAATTACTGAGCACCTACTATTTCACCATGCAGGAAAACAGTGTTGAGTGGGACTTCTCAGATTCTACATCTTTGAAAATCAATTCAATCTCAACAGCTTGTCCATTCTTAAATCATTCACAGGCCAGACATTTTATTACCCTAATAATGATACAGTGATTTTTTTTAAGTACTATGCAAACATTTAATTTCTTCCACTATTTGCTACAGTAAACTCTAAAGCTCTTTTCTGTAGGAGAGTGAGAAGACAAAGGCATGACAAGATAAAGCGAGCCTCAGGATTAAGGCTACGTAATGCAAAGGTGAGTAGGAACTCTGGTTGCCATGTTTATTGGTCACTAACCTAGGAAATCATTTCATCTTCTCACGTGTCAATCATCTTTACCCTTCCCTAAGGACTACCCTACACCAGGCATTGTGGCATCAGCGACATAGACACAGATCACACCAGAGCTAAACCTAGTGGAGAAGATTCAAACAGAAGCATTCAACCACGTGGCAAGTGCAATGGTAACTGGGTCCTCAACTGTGGCACTAGGGACAGTTTGGCCAGATGACTCTTTTAGGGGGCTGCCTGTGCCACTGTAGGATATTAGCAACATCCCTTGCCTCTACCAACTAGATGCCAGCAGCATCCACCTGTCCTGACAATCAAATACGTCTCTCGATACTGCCAAATGTCTCCTTGGGGACAAAACAGTCCCTGATTGAGACCACTGGGAAAGACACACAGGTTGTAAGTGCAGAAGAGGCATCTTCAGCCAGAGAGGCACAAAGAACGCCTCGCAGAGAACTTGCCTCTGGAGCGGCCCCTTAAAAGACAGAGCTGGAGCACAAATGCCAGGTTTGGGAGTCTGGACTTTATTTGAAGGCAATCACTCTTTACATTAGACCACCTATTCCCAACTCTCACCTCCATGAACTCTCACCTAATGTTCCTGATGGCATTTCCACCAAGACAATATTTCTGCTCTTTTGCCAATAGTTATCAGTGCTGGATTTTTAGTCGATTGCCAGTCTCTGGCATTTTCCCCCCCAGTCCTGGCTCTTTACTCTCAGAAACCAAGTACCCTGCTCACTGATTCTCTTTACTCTCAGAAACCAAGTACCCTGCTCACTGATTCTCTTTACTCTCAGAAACCAGTTTTCCTGTCCCATCACAGGCACAGAACCAGTCCTCCTCATGTCCCATCAACTCATTAGCCAAGTCCCACAGTCACTCAATTTCCATTATTCTCCAAACATATTACATCTCACAGCTAGCAAATGGTTGTCATCTCATAAGCCAAAAGCCCGTCAATCAATTCTAAAACGTTTGCTTGTTTGGAAGGTTGGCCTAGAATAGACATTTATCAAAAATATTTAAAGACAAACAAACAAAAACAACAACTGGCTACATGGCCTGAAGGCCCCTTAGAGAACATATGCTTTCTTGATCTGTCTGACAAACATGTTCCTTGATTTCCCTTAGAGAACTATTTCTTCTAAAGCGCTCAAACTTCTGCCCTGTGGTTTAGGGGGAGGGGACACACCTTCAGCTCCAGGGTAAGCATGTGACCCAAGCCTAGCCAATCAGAACACCACTGCACCTCATCTCCACCCCACTCCTGGGAGCCACGAGGGGCAGCAGAACCAATCAGGGCCAATGAGGCTGGGTTCTGAGACTTGGAACTGTAACCAACTGAGGAAATGGATAAAAGCCAGGAGCTGCTGTCAGTCGTCTTGATACCATAAGCCAAAAAGCCTACCAGAGACCGGAACCAACACAGAGGAAAACAGCTGAGGGGAGCGGGACGATGTCAAACTCCTGGGTCCCACCATGTCTGGGGTCTATCCCTATACCTTTCAAGGATAGGAGCCATCAAATTCCCCTTCTTAAGTCAGCTGGAGTTATGCAGACTGCAGTCCTTGTTCCCAGCAGCATTCACTGCCCTTAAAACCACACCGAACTAAGCTTTAAAAAAAAAGGTAAAAAAACTAGTCCAGGCTGAGCGGCTCACGCCTGTAATCCTAGCACTGTGGGAGGCCAAGGCAGGAGAACTACTTGAGCTCAGGGGTTTGGGACTAGTATGCATAAAAGCAAGACCCTGTCTCTACTTAAAATAGTAAAACTAGCCAAGCAATGTGTTGCACCTGTAGTCCCAAGCTACTTGGGAGGGTGAAGCAGGAGGATCACTTGAGCCCAGGAGTTTGAGGTTGCAGTGAGCTATGATGACACCATTGTACTCTACCCAAGGTGACAAAGCCTCTGTCTCCAAAAAAAAGAAAACTGCAGAAAATGAAATCAAATGTCATTTTCAGTACTTTTTTTTTTACTAATGACAGTATTTATTACAAATTTTTTTCTTTTTAAATTGCATAATACATTTTACCATCCTATAATCATTAATTAATATGTAAACCCCCAACTAATCAGATCGTGCAATTCTCCTATTTACAACTCCTTGAGAAAGGGACCCATAAGTCAGATCTTGCTTCTGACACCCCACTCAGCCTTCCACATGAAGAATCAGATCTAGCTGGGCTATGTGTTTCCAAATGGCTTGGCTCTGCCTTCAGGAGCCGTAAACTTGATACCCAAACACACCAATAGAAACTTCAAACAAAATGTATTCAAGAGATAATGGAGCTGTTCTCAATCCTGATTGTGGTAATGTTTCTTCAACTATGCGTATTTGTACAAACTCATAGAAACGAGTAGCAAAAAAAGACTAAATTTCATTGTGTGTAAATTAAAAAATGAATAAATCTTAGACGAGAATAAAAAAATCCATTACATAAACACACACACACCACCTGGGATCAGAAAAGCAACAAGGTCACACACATTATAAACCAGCACATGTAAATGTCAAAGGGTTATAAAAATGAAGTCACCTCTGTAGAGTGTGGAGGCTGTTTTTTCCACAGTCCACACTGACCGTGGACAATACCTGACCCTTGCGGACTTGAAGTTCTTGCGTGGAGCTCACTGCGTCCTCTCACTACTTCACGATCACAACACTGATAGAGACAGGACTGTGTCACCTTTCCCACTCTTTGACTTGAGCTCGGTGAGGCAGGCAAATTCTAAAACTGCCCCAAATCCTTACAAGGTACAGGATGCCTGGCCAGAAGCAGGTCTGAAGGGGAACTCATGTACCTACTTGTCTTTAAACCCTAAAAAAGCCATCTCCAGCTTTCCCCAGGCCTACCTACCTTGCCAGCACATTCAAGGTCAGTGGCAAACAATTGGACCAGATGTTAAAGCACAGCATGTACACATATCTTTCATGCATTCCACAGCTTATGAACTGTTTGCCTACTTTTCCAGCAATTCCTCTAGTTATTACTAGCTGTTTTAGAAATCATTAAAACATCAAGTTAAAAAATCCCAGAAAATATTTCTACTGAAGCTTTATCTCCCTGAAAAGTAAACTGCTATGTAAGTTAAAGATACTAAGGTATTACACAGTAATTACTAGAGAAAGTAATTACTACAGCCATAGAGTTATTCTGCTTGAGTTTCCTCTCTCTCTCTCTCTCTCTCTCTTTTCTTTTTTGAGACACAGTCTCACTCTGTCACCCTGAGTGCCATAGTGTCATAGCTCACGGCATCCTGAAATTCCTGGCTTCAAGCAATCCTCTGGCCTCAGCCTCCTGAGTACCTGGGACCACAGGTGCCCACTACCACACCTGGCTACTTTTTCTATTTTTAGTAGAGACAGGGTCTCACTCTTACTCAGGTGGGTCTTGAACTCCTGAGTTCCTGCCTCGGCCTCCCAGAGTGGTAGGATTCCAGGCATGACCCACAACGCCCAGCCTACTTTCACTTTCTTAAAAGAAACACTGGCCACAGGAGAACACTGGCCATTTAGAACTTCCAGAGCCTGCAGTGTCAGGGATGCGCTTTTTCTTTGTGGGCAACTCAATGCCTGGAGTTTATACATGGGACACCCCATAAAGGAGAAATACACCTAAATGCGCCTGAGGCACAAAAGGTGTTAAGTTCCCTTTGCAGCCGAGGGGCAGCTGAACTCCACAATAAAAGTAACCAAAGAGACCTACCGTGAAGAGAGAGAACAGCATCCAGGTGGCGATCATGACCTCACTTTCCCTCAGTTACACCTGATCTTGAGAACCAAGCTTCTGCTCTTACAGCTTCACCCCGGTTTCCCTTTTCTCGGCTGGACATCCGATGTAAGGACACAGCCCTCTCAAGTCACAGCGTTTCAGGTGAAGCAGAACTGAGCTCCCATCCGGCACCTACACCTGCACGCACGTACCTGGTGGACGCTGCCCCAGGAGGCGCGCACACTGCAACGTGACCCGGCCCGACTTCTCCGACTCAAAGGTAAAATTTGGAACCATGTTAGAGCCTTCAAGGGCAAATGAAACAGGAGTCGAGTGTATTTATTTTTACACAGCTACTAATGATCAGATTACATTTTATCTGATCAGTTATGATTCAACAAATGCTAGCTGTTAGTTGAATTCAAATGTAACGGGATAACAAGCCCTGTGTAAACAGTGGGCAGTTGTTTTTTTTTTCTTAAAGTCATGATGACTAATTTTATAATATAAATACCAGAAAGTGACCTTCAAGATTTTTTTCCTCCTATCAAGCTGCTGGCTGTCCACAATAAGGAGGCGTCACTGGACACTGTGTTTACAGTAAAGACAAGTAACTATCGGCTCCAACAAAGGCACCTTTACAGAGAGGGAGAAACCTGTTTAGCAAAGAGGCAGACGCAAAAAAGGAACAAGCGTCTCGGGAAAAGTGATCTGAAAGGAAGCCAAGGCACAGATGCTCCTGTTCGCGGGGAAAGAAGACAATTCCAGCCTCCTAAAGCGCAAAAGTCAAAATACTACTTTCCCTAAGAAATGCATTAAGAAGGATATATATATATTTTTCGCATTGTTCTGTTTTTAAGAATCATGGGGTATAGACACGGGAAGTGATATGCTCTTGGCTCCTTCTAACACCAAAGGACAACACCGAGACCTTGTCTTCTGGCCACTGGAGTTGGTCGGTACAAACCTCTGTCTCTGGGCTTGCTACAGTCACACCATATTCTTCAATAAAGATCTTTTCGGCACTGGTTCTTATTGCTAGAGATCGTTTTCATTCTACCTTTAAAAATTCTATCAGCCCTATCTAGTCTTGGCTTCAACCCTGATTTTAACAAGTGAAATTAAAGGAGGCGGTTCTTTGAAATGCATACACGTGCTCTGAGGAGTAATCCAAGTTCCCTCTCATATTGTTGCTCCCATCAATCCCCCTCCCAGCCCCCCCTTTTCCCTACTGTTCTGCACTGCCATTGTGGGAGCCCCTAGCCACAGGCTATTATTGGAAAGTGGCCAGTGTAACTGAGGGTCTGATTTTTCAGATTATATTTACTAATGTAAATAGAAACTCAAGTGGGAGCTGTGACCGGTGGCTACCTCACCGTGGAGCATACACCCAGCTCTTTTGCATCACACAGTACAGTACAAACGCTGTCGTCGTCTCAGAGAGGTCCTCCCAGATCAGCAGCCTCCTCTCCCCACACTCTTGCTCTTCTCTTTCCTTCTCAACTTGCTACCACCTGAAATGGCTTTGTCTCTGCTGGCTGGGATGGTCTGCTTCCCACCTCCAGGATGTAAGGGGCCTGAGGACGATTCTGGTCTGTCTTCCTCACTGCTGTCACACAAATACCAGAACAGCCCCTGCCTGGCATATGGCAGATGTTTGGTAAACATCTGCTGAGTCCACGGATGAATGAAGCAATTCAGCTGGCCAATGTGCTTCCTTGATGGGATGGAAAAAGCAATCCATGCAGCTTGGCTAGTGAATTGCTTTCATCAGAAGTCTGACTCACAGAACCACATTCTACAACTTATTTCCAGTATCCAATTCTGCATTCAAATGGCAAGGAGGTGAAGGAGCCTCCCACCAGGATCTCAAGTTTGGAGACTTGGAGGCCATGGCCTTGGGAGTCTCTGAGAATAGACATAAGGCTCCCTTCATAGAGAGAAGAGCGGCCTCTGCACAAGTAGCCACAACCCCAAAACCCATAAGATTAGCTCCAGCTGGTGGTGCCTGCAGCTCAAGTGGCTAAAGCGCCAACCACATACACCAGAGCTGACAGGTTTGAATCCGCTCAGGCCTGCCAAACAACAATGACAACCATAACCAAAAAATAGCCGAGCACTGTGGCAGGCACCTGTAGTCCCAGCTACTTGGGAGGCTGAGGCAAGAGCATCGCTTACGCACAGGAGTTGGAGGTTGCTGTGAGCTGTGATGCCATAGCACTCTACCCAGGGCAACAGCTTGAGGCTCTGCCTCAAACAAACAAACAAAAAAAGATTAGCTCCAGCCCTAGTGGGAACGAGCTGTGTCAAGTACTGGGCATAAAACAGTAACCAAGACAAAAATGCTCCTCTAGCCCTTCAGCAGGTCACCGCCTCCTGGACACATGGCTAGTATTAAGATAATACATTAGTTCTGTGTCTCCAGTATTGGTGCTATGAGAGTACAAAAGATGACACCTCACTCTGCCTAGGGTGGTCAAGGAAGGCTTCCTGGAGGAAGGGCTGAGGAAGGGGGCAGAGTTAGTCATGTTGGAAAGGACTGGCATGGTCGTGGGGGAGTGACAGGTGGGGAATGGCTGTTCCTAGCAGGAAGAACAGCCAGAGCAAAGACACCTGCGCATGACACGGCACAGTGCTTAGGAGAAATGCAAGCACCCCGGTTTTACTGGGGTATAAAGAGCGAGGTCTGTGGTGGCCAAAGCAATGGGTAGGGGGTTAAGTCACAGCCCACATAGGCCTTGAATGCCAAGGATTTGAGGTTTTATTCTTAGGGCAATGGGAAAAGGGATGAGATGGCTACCTGCTTTTTAATAATCTTCATGACCCTAAAAATGCATTGGTGGTAAAGAAGCTGGAAAAGAACGTAACACTTGAGACAAATACACTGCGTGGAACAGGGGTGGAAAATACTGCCTCTGTCCAGAGCCCGATAGTGTTAACGGGGCCAAAGTGATATGGCTGCCAAAGATGTGCTGCTACAGTCACACCATTAACAATGACCTTGTCAGCCCGGGGCAGTGACTCCTGCCTATAATCCCAACACTGTGGGAGGCCGAGGCGGGAGCATCCCTTGAGCTTAGGAATTTGACAACAACCTGAGCAAGAGTGAGACACCATCTCTACTAAAAATAGAAAAACTAGCCAGGTAGGTGCCTGGAGTCCCAGCTACTTGGGAGGCTGAGGCAGGAGGATCACTTGAACCTAAGAGTGTGAGGCTGCTGTGAGCTAGGCTGACACCATGGTACCCTACCCTGGGCAACAGAGTAAGACTCTGTTTCCAAGAAAAGAAAAAAAAATGAGAGACCTTACAACCTAACATGTGTGAGGGAGGTCCTAGAACCAATCCCCTGTGGAGAGCAAGGCTATCCTCAGTCCTTTACTGCCTTTAGGATATTTTTAGTAACAATTTCATTTTGCAGTTTTCCAGTTGTTGTCATTAGAATTTAATGATTTTTCCTATCTATGCCCTCACCATATGAAGGTACCCTTCCCTTCATAATTATATGGAAACTTAATGATCAGGATTAAGATAATATAACAGCACTTCCAGCTGAGCCACGTGATAGACTAAGACAACTTTCCCTTTCCTGAATGGTTTTCTCCAGAGTTAATCAGAGTATTCCTCCTCTGCTTGGGGTGCTCTAGTATTTGACAGTTCTTCCTATTAATAATTCAAGCCCAAACTTTTCATCCTATTTCTAAATCTCCTCTCAAGACATTGAGAGGCTTCAAGTGCTTCATTACCACCTTATAGAAGAAATCACTGCCTGAGCCTCAGACACACACACTTAGGGAGCACAGGTGTCACGCTGGGATTTCCCACCCTCTGTCTCTCTTGTGCAGGGTCCCCTATTTCCCGTGTCACTTGCAGTTCTCTTTTCCGGTTTACTCTTACAGCTCAGCAGACCACCTCCTCTAGTTGCTTCCTGAACATCTGTACAGCTGAAATGGCATCATTCTCTGGTCCCACTTAATTAGGAGCTTGGCTGAATATAAAATTCTAGCTGTAAAATAATTTCCCACCACACCATCCAAGGCATCGCCCCACGCCTTCTAGCTGCCAGTGTTGCTGTTGAGAAGTCAACCCCTATTTTGATTCTTGATTTGTTACATGTGATTGATTTTCTCCCCCAGGGAGCTTACGGAATCCTTTCTTTGGCACCAGTGAAATTTCTCAAGAAAACTTTGTAAGATTGAAAGCAGACTGGTAGGCAGAAAAAAAAATTTAAACTTTGCAGACTTAAAAAAAAAAAGTATCCTAAGCTGTCAATGGCCAACTGATTCATATAAAAAGCACAAAGACTCAAGAATGTTTCAGCATTCTTAAAAAGACCAGGCCTCCTTATTTAGCCACACACACCCCACTAGCCTGATACCAAAAACGGTCATGCTGTTGTTTATTTTGCTGTTATCTTCTGCCTTAAAAAAAAAAAAAAATCTCCTAAGTGGAATAAACCTGTCCCAAAGAGACAAATACTGTCTGTCACACTTACACCAGGCACCTACATTGGCCAACCCATACAGACAGAAAATAGAATGGTGGTTGCCAGGGGCTTGGGAAAGTGGGGGTGTGAAGTCACTGCTTAGTGGGTACAGGGTTTCAGTTTGGGAAGATGAGAAAGTTCTGGACAAGGAAGCTGGTAATGATTACACAGCAGTGTGAACACAGGGATACTACTGAAATGTAAACTCAAAATAGTTACAAAGATAAATTTTATGTTACATATATTTTACCAAAATGACAAACAATAAAAACTCCCTTTATATCATCTTAATGGGGTTGTGTTTGATAGGGGAGCAAAATTAGATGCTTGTGTGTTCAATTCAGAATCTTTAGGCAGAAGTCTTTGGCCAACGAGATTTTTTTTTTTTTATTTCTTCACTTCCAAATTAGTAGTTTTAAATTTTTAAGTTAAAGTTTTAAATTCACTTCTTAATTTCCACATTAGTCGTTTTAAACTTCAGAGTACATAGGAATTATTATAACAAGTTACAGACACAAAACCATGGGGTTTTTGTATATACTATACTTATTTTTACCACGCCAGGTTTTACCTTATACACTGCTTTAGAGCCTGATCTTCCCAAATTAAGATGCTGCTTCCTGCATGCCTTGAGCTATATTAAAAGAAGTATAAACCTAAGAACCAGGGAGGTGACGTTCTGGACCAAAGCACAGGTTCCTCCCTTGATTCTGCCTATTCAGAAGGTTGAAGTTAGCAAAGGGCTTTCACTGTCAAATCAAAACGAACATGCAGGAACTGAGTATACTTAGCCTGGGGAAGAAGGTTTGCTGAGTTGGGAGGTCAGTTGTGAGCATGAGAACCCGGCCCCAAACTTCTGATAACAGAAGAATAACTGCACAGATTCTGTGAAGGCCCAGCCAGACCTAAGCTCAGAAGAGAAGACACTAAAATTGCCTGTCTCTTGGGCTGCTGGCACTAGAGAATGAGGCCTGGTTGTTGGCAGGAAGACCACCTGGAAAGGGGGTGATGGGGCCTGGACGAGCTGACCTTTTAAGAGCCCTGACAGCCCTGGGATTCTCTTCACCATCACAGGGCACTGGCCCTTGCAGCAAGCAAAACGCCATACCCTGCCAAGGCAGAGAGCAGATGTGGTATGCTCTATTTTAAGAACATAATCCACTAAGAAAAACAGACTCCTAAAAAAAGGAATTACAGGCAAGAAGCAAGCCACAATTCTAGCCCCACCCCTGCCTCTCCAAAATTTCTCTAACAATGTAAATTCCAAAACGTAAACAACGGTAATTCTCAATGAAATGCACCAGTGCAAGTGGAAATGTCTTTTCATCTTAGAAAAAATGCGTTTGTATTCACCCCTTTTGGGAGATGAAAACCTTCAACGTGAACTAATTTGGTTGATTGATTTCCAAAATACACATTTTCTTGAAAGCTTCAGAAAATGAAGCAAAGTATCAGAGAATCACCTTCCCCTATTTACTTGCATGTCCCTTTTAAGACCCCCAAAGCAGTAACTTCACGTGACCCAGGTGAAGCACAACCTCTGCCTATCCATATTCACTTTAAATGTGTCTCTTTCATTCAATCTCCAGAAGGATCCAAACTGTTTGAATGCAAACCATGGATTACTCTTTTTTTTTTTTTTTTTTTTTTTTTGAGACAGAGTCTTACTCTGTTGCCCTGGGTAGAGTGCCCTGGGCATCAGAACTCACAGCCTCAGCCTCCCCAGTAGCTGGGACTACAGGCCTGTGTCACTTATGTCCGGCTAGCTTTTCTATTTTTAGTAGCTCAGGCGGGTCCTGAACTGTGCTCAAGCAATCCACCCACCTCAGCCTCCCAGAGTGCAGGAATTACAGGCATGAGATATAATCCTGCCTGGCCAAACCATGGATTCTTAAACTTCTGTTCACTGGTTTTCCTCAGACAAACTCAAAATACTTTGCATATTCAACCTATCAACTAAATTAACAACAGGCACAGCCTGTGTAGACAGAGGAATCACAAAATCATTAGAATGACAACGGCTTCTACTTTAGCCACAGCTCAGCTCTCTCCGCACACACAGGCTTCCCAGTTCCCATTATAACCAGTAAACCTCCGGCCACACAGACATTTTATTTTGCGCTTCCCATCACCTACCGTATCCGGCATCACACCTGTATGGCTTTGATGATCTGGGATGATCGACCTTATTGGCAACTCCTAATAAATTTTCTCCTAATAGCATCAAGATGAAAATCACTAGGCTGTATGGCTCTCTCCCCCCAAGGTTCTCTTTCTTTTAGGAAAACAGAAGACGCTGAACATGTTAAATACAGCTTTCTTGCCAATTTCCACCACTATCACTAATCTTTCTTCCGGGATACGGTCTTCAAATTATCAGCAGGTTGAAAGTGGTGATGAATGACATGTTTTTATCCCCGGGGTACAAGCACTGTGCCTGGTACCTAGTAGAGACTGAATGTGTGTTCACAAAACTGAATGATGAAGAGAAAGAGAACGAAGTCTAGGTCTATACCGTCTGTCTGTCTATACCGTCTGTCAGTAGGCAACAGTGCAGACAGACAGACACACAGCATAATGCTCTCTGTGCCCTCGGGAATGATGGTGCGGCTCTGGTCATTGGCTGAATCTCCATGATTTCGCCCCCTCACCGGGCCCTCCCCAAGTCTTATCTATGCTATTCCTTGTGGAAAACCCAGGGAGACTGAAGATGAACCTAACATCTCAGCCCCAAGGTTAAAATAAGCTCAATGCTTGCTGTACATCAGAAAGGTGTATTGACTTCCTATCAGATGAAACGCGGACCGTAACCAGGAGACTGTGAGGCACTTCGTCAAATTCTACAAATGGGAAATAATATTTCGTGGCAGGCTACCATGGAATAACCTGTGAGGGCAAAGAAGTACAGATTTCTAAAAGAAAACATCTTTTTTTTCAGCACGATTGAACTGCCCAGGGCAGTTATTTCCACTTAACTACACAAAGTTCCCCAAATTAGTTGTTATGTGAGGTTGCTATTGTTGGACACCTCTGTAAACAAAGTTCAGCTAAATGTATTTCAGCCTGAGGCTCAAGAGGCCACCACTGTCACTTTCCACACCATGAGAAATATTTTTGGAGCAAACACCCACTGCGTAGCCACAAGCTGATTCTTTTCTAGATTATGAAGGGTGGTTGTTTACTTTTGAAAGAACATGTGTGTCCTCAGCCATTATTTTTAATTACTTGAGTCAACAGTAGTACCAGAGTGCAAGTGAGTTGTCTTCCTAATTAAAACAAAAGCTGTCTAAATCTCCCGAAGTGCATTTTTGTTGAAAATGACCCTCGGTGCAAAATAATAAAAATAAAATAACAAACACTAAGAATATCTGAAAACATTTTTTAATCTACATTTGGATCTAAAACCTCTTTTCCCAATCTGCTTTTAATATCATTTCTTCCAAAAAAAAAAAATATATCATTTCAGAACAACATGAAACAAAAGCAAAACAAAAATTTAAAAAATTCATAGGCATTTAAAAAAAATAGCAATACATAACTTCAGAAAAATTAATCATAGGAAAACACAGACATAGAAGATGCTCTCGTATCTTTACCAAACGGTGACCAAATACCTACAATACGCCAGGCCTAGACTACCAGACTGTTCTTCACTTGTGTCTGAGACCTCATTATACGGCCCCTGCCAGGAATACACAGACTGTCTAAATTAGGGGTTGATAAAGACAGACCATGGGCTAAATGTAGTTGCCACTAGTTCTAGTAAATACAGTTTTATTATAACACAGCCACGCCCATTCATTTACATTTTGTCTAAGACTGGTTTCAAGTTTTAACAGCAAAGTTGTAGTTTAACAGAGGCCATATGTTAAGCCTAAAATATTTACTGCAAAGCCTAAAATATTTACTGTCTGGCCCTTTGCAGAGAACGTTTGCTGATGTCTGGTCTAAATCAAGACATATGTGTAGGAGAATCGCAGGGTTTATTTAACATTTACACAACTAGCTTTGGACTTCCAGGTACAGAGTTATCAAATAGGTAGAGGACAGAATGGGGAGAGGCCTGACCCTTAAGTCAGAGACCTGAGATTAATGGCCAGCCTTACCTGACACATAGCTTTGGTAGTTCCTATAATTTCTATATGGGGTTTCCCATATCCTTAATGGGATCACTTACCTGCCTTGTAAGCTCTCTAAGTGTTTTGGCCACTATAAAAGCACAACCTCAAATTGAATGCCCTGTTATAATTACGAAAGCTATCACTGAATGTGTGTTTGCACATGCCACGTACTACACTAAGTGCTTCTTTGTGTGAGTTCATCCCCATCTAAGAGGGCATGGCTATATTAGAGGGGTAGCTTTAAAAAGAGGACATCCTCCTTTTAAAGGAACCTGGGCTCAGAGAGGGTTAGGGATTTATCTATTGTCACACAGTAAGTGGCTAATCTGAGGCTCATACTCAGGACTGTCAGACTCAGAGTTTATACTGTTAATTACTGACAGTGCTGATTCCCAAAAATCTGACTGAGTGGAATCTACCAAATTTATCCATTTCATTGAATAAAAGGCCTACTAGAATTTTTTTTTAATGGACTTTTTTTTTTTTGAGACAGAGTCTCACTTTGTTGCCTGGGTAGAGCACCAGGGCATCATAGCTCATAGCAGCCTCAAACTCTTGGGCTCAAAGTGAATCTCTTGCCTCAGCCTCCTGAGTAGCTAATACTACGGGCACCTGCCACAACACCTGGTTAATTTTTCTATTTTTGGTAGAGACAGGGTCTCACTCTTGTTCAGGCAGGTCTCAAACGCCTGAGCTCAAGCAATTTACTCTCCTTGGCCTTCCAGAGTGCTAGGAATACAGGCATGGGCCACTGTGTCCAGCCAGGCTTACTAGAATTGTTTCTGAGAAAAGTGCCAGGCCAGGCCTGGCGCTGGGGTGGTAGAGTCTAGTGTGACAGCCCCCTTCACATGCTAGAGGTTATGAATTGCCCACAAAAGAAACATTCAGGCTCTATCCATGCAGGCACGTGAAAGGAAGCCCCAAACTGTGATACCATAATCTTACTGCAACAGGTGCCAGGATCAGTTTCCAATTAATAAGTAACCCATAAAAAGTGGCTCAACACATGTGCACAACTCAGGGGTGGCCTCAGCTATTGTGTCTTCTGTATGCTTCTAAACATACATGTACATAATTTGGGTCTCTATATATTTTTGCTTATTAAAGCACTTCCAACCAAAATATCATAGAAAACGGAAATATTCCATAGGATATATTCCATAGGTTTTTACTCTATATTGCTGGTTTCAAAAATGGAGTTTAGGTGGCTCCTGTAGCTCAAGTGGCTAAGGCACCAGCACATACACCAGAGCTGGCAGGTTTAAATCCAGCCCAGGCCTGCCAAACAATGACAACTACAACCAAAAAATAGCCGGGCATTGTGGCAGGTGCCTGTAGTCCCAGCTACTCGGGAAGCTGAAGCAAGAGAATCACTTAAGCCCAGTGAAGCAAGAGAATCACTTAAGCCCAGGAGTTTGAGGTTGCTATGAGCTGTGATGCCATGACATTCTGCCAGGGCCATAGCTTAAGGCTCTGTCTCAAAAAAAAAAAAAGGAGTTTAATTCAGCAACTTGTAAGATTTTATCCTTGCCAGTTTCACCTTTCTTAAAAGCAATTTGAAAGAAAACACACCTCAGGCTTGGCGCCTGTAGCTCATATACCAGAGCTGGCAGGTTCAAATCCAGCCCGGGCCTGCCAAACAACAATGACAACTACAACCAAAAAATAGACAGGTGTTGTGGCAGGCGCCTATAGTCCCAGCTACTTGGGAGGCTGAGGCAAGAGAATGAATGTCATAGCACTCTACCCAGGATGACAGCTTGAGGCTCTGTCTCAAAAAAAAAAAAAAGAAAGAAAAAGAAAAAGAAAGAAAAGACACCTCAGGAGTCTGCATACCTAGGCCAGCCTACCCAGTATTTTCATTTCCAGGATTCTATCAGAGGGAAATAATCAGGGATGCTTACAAAAATGTAAGTGTAAGGCTGTTCCCTGCAGCATTATTTATCAGAAAGGCAAACACTGGAAGTCACCAAATCACCCAACATAAACCATGACCTAACCCATGAAAGATCATGTGGAGGAAACAGACTAACTCACATGGAGGGACAAGTACTCGTCACAAATGCCAATCTCACACAAGACAAAGGAGAGGACTGAGGAGCTTTTCCAGATTAAAAGGGGCTAAAGAGACACAATAACTAAACACAAAGTTTGATCCTGGATTGAACCCTGTTTGGGGGTTTTACCAATAAAAAGGTAGAACAGGCATTTTGGAGAAAATTGGCAAAATTTGGAAACAAAGCTTACATTACATAACAGTATTGTGTGTGGCAGCTCAAACCTACAATCCCAATATGTTGGAAGACCAAGGCAGGAGGATCTCTTGAGTTAAGACCAACCTGGGCAACATAGCAAGACCTCATCTCTACAAAAAATAAAAAAATTAGCCAGGCATGTGGTGCATGCCTTGAGTCACAACTATTCCACTGAGGCAGAATAATTACTGGAGCCCAGCAGTTGGAGTTTGCGGTGGCTGAGATCATGCCACTATATCCCAGCTTGGGTGACAGAGCATACTGTCTCTAAAAAAAAACTGAAAATAGGCCAGGCGCTGTGGCTCACACCTGTAATCCTAGCACTCTGGGAGGCCAAGGCGGGTGGACTGCTTAAGCTCAGGAGTTCAAGACCAGCCTGAGCAAAAGTGATACCCTGTCTCTAAAAAATAACCTGGCACTGTGGTGGGCGCCTCTAGTCCCAGACACTGGGGAGGCTGAGTCAAGAGGATTGCTTGAGCCCATGCGTTTGAGGTTGCTGTGAGCTGAGACGCCACGGTACTCTACCGAGGGAGGGAGGGAGGGAAGAAGGAAGGGTCTCAAAGTCAAATTTCCTGAATTTTATGACACTATCACAGACATATGAAATAATAGAAAGGGGCATGATAATCTGTAACTTCCTTTTAAGTTGTTCAGAAAAATTGTGTTAACAATTATACATAATATGTACATTATATCTAGATTATATAATATGCACATATATGAAGAAAGAAAGCAAATGCGGGAAATGTGAACAACTGGTGAAAGGAACACAAAAAGTCACGTGCTACTCTTATGACTCTTTTGTAAGCTTAAAGTTACGTCAAAATGAAAAAGTATTTTGAGGTAACAGAATACATATAAACCTCAACCTTTAGTTTTATTACATGGGAAACTGCTTATACCAAAGTTAGCAGAAACATCAGGATATGGGAAGGACATTTCAGCACTGATATCTCGAGATTGTGGAGAGTCTAAAATATATATAAGAAAGAAATAAGGTAAGTGTTACCAGTGGAATGTCATTTCTGAGTAGTGAGATTCTGCCTGAGTTTGGGTTTTATTATTTTTACACTTTTGTATCTATGTTTTCATTATTATTTAAAGAAAATAATCAAGAAAAATAAAATGACAGATTTAAATTATACATTTTTGTGAATTATATAAAGACTGGATTCAGGGGATTGCCTGTGGCTCAAAAGAGTAGGGTGCTGGTCCCATATGCCAGAGGTGGCGGGTTCAAACCCAGCCCCAGCCAAAAATAAATAAATAAATAAAAACCAGACAATTAAAAAAAAAAAAAAAAAGACCAGATTCAGTCTTTAAACACACTTTTAGGTACTAGCTTGACGTGTCCTGTCAGTGGAATTTGAAGATAAAGTATCTAAACCCTAAACAGATTAGACCCTGTTTGCAGCAGCAGCAGACCACACTGGCAAATTTCAGAGCATATTTGAAATTGCTTTCCATTCCCACCTCCGAAGAGCAGGTCCAGGACTATAGGATTGGTGCCAAGATTTGGCCAGAATTTTCTCAAGATTGTCAACGGACAGCATAAATAATTGTGCCCATACTCTCTTATAAGGTTTTTTTTTTAACCTATTTGCAGTTCTAAAAATTAGAATACTACACAAACACAATGTATTACATATTCTATATGTATTATTTTTTAATAAAGACATTTTCTACCTAATCACAGTCTAGCCTCAAAATCTTGCTATTCCTATCATTGACAGAATTCTACCATCTAAACCAGAGACCCCACGGAAATTTAAATGGTCATCCCAGTGATGTTCTTACTGACGAAATGATCCAATCCTGGGCAGCGCCTGTGGCTCAGTGGGTAGGGCGCCGGCCCCATATACCAAGGGTGGTGGGTTCAAACCCAGCCCCGCCAAACTGCAACAAAAAATAGCCGGGCAATACAGCAGGTGCCTGTAATCCCAGCTACTCAGGAGACTGAGGTAAGAATTACTTAAGCCCAAAAGCTGGAGGTTGCTATGAGCCGTGATGCCACACTCTACCGAGGGTGAGAAAATGAGACTCTGTCTCTTAAAAAAAAAAAGAAATGATCCAATCCTTTACAACATTTAGTTTTCATGTCTCTAGGCTCCTTCAATTTGGGGGACTTTCTTGGCCTTTCCTTGTCTTTCATGAGATGGTACTTAAAAATCACTGACCAGTGATTTTAAGTGTCCCTCAATTGAGGTGATCTGATATTTCCTTGTGGTTAGATGCAAGTTACACATTTTTGCCAGACTATCATAGAGGTAATGTTTTTTGTTTATTTGTTTGTTTGTTTTTTCTTTTTTGAGACAAGAGCCTCAAGCTATCCCCCTGGGTAGAGTACCATGGCATCACAGCTCACAGCAACCTCCAACTCCTGGGCTCAAGCGAGTCTCCTGCCTCAGCCTCCCGAGTAGCTGAGACCATAGGTGCCTGCCACAACGCCAGGCTATTTTTTGGTTGCAGCCGTCATTGTTGTTTGGCGGGCCCAGGCTGGATTCGAACCTGCCACCTTGGGTATATGTGGCTGGTGCCTTAGCCACTTGAGCCACAGGCGCTGAGCCTATCATAGAGGTAATGTTGCATTTTTTTCTCTGTGCATCTTATTAAATGGTACACATTGCCAATTTGTCTGGTCACTGGTGGTGTTAGCTTGAATATTTGATTAGGGTGGTATCTGCCAAATTTCTCCACTATAAAGTTACTATATTCCCTTTGCAATTAATATGTGGGAGACACATCAAGCTGTACAAATATCCTAATGGGGGAACATTATAGTTAAACATTTTATGCAACGTACCAATCAATATTCAGCCCTCAGAGAAAAGAACTGATCTTCATAATGTACTTGTTAATTACAATGAAGAATTAAAGTAGCACTAGAACGATCTGCAGAACTTGCACAAAGAAAAGACTTTGGGGGTAAATTCTCATACATGTAGACCCTGCAGTTTGCCTAAAATAGACCTACTTTTATCTGTACAAGTTATAGAGGTGACGACATTTAGATGTGCAACCTTTAATTCCTGGGGTGACTTTGAAAAATAAATAATTTTGCCCTCTAGGTCTCTAGCTATAGAGCGAGCTGGCAGCTAAAATACATTCCTGACTCATCTGAACTCTCTCGCTTGTCCTTTTAACAAAAGGCTTTTCACTGAGATAAAACAGCAAGCTCGGCTAACCCTGGCCTCAGTCTGTAGATCATAAACAAGGTGATCCAAAGAGTGTCACGGGTCCATGTAGAACACCCTATAAAAGCCATATCAGCGATGGCAATTCTCAGCTCGGGTCATGAGGCTTACTTCAAGTGTCCCAGTTGAGAAGGCTTCCAGGAACTCCCCCGGGAGAACAATCTGTAGTCTTTTTACTTAAGCATCTTATTTCCCAAAAGCTTTGTGTTTGTCTGAAAACACAAGACCAGCAGTGACGCAGTCTAGCTCAGAACAAAGACTGTTGTTAAGATGGACTTGCAGATAGAAGCTTCAGGGCTTCCCACCAAACACCCCTTCTGTGCTTTGGAATTTATGATCAAGTTATTACCAAAAAAAAAAAAAAAAAACCAGCAGAATCAATTATAATTTTCCTTTCTTGTACCTGGCAAGTAAATGGTAGAAATCTTTCCTGAGGTAATATTTAGCAGTTGGGGTTTGGTGCTGTGGGAAGGGTCTACAAATAAACAGAGATCCATTTCTCTTCTTTCTCATTGCCTCCGATTTCCCATTTTCCAATTAAAGGATTCTCGTTAGCGAATCACAATGGACACATGCCAAGTTAAGCCAGGAAGGAGGGGGAAAGCAAGCTGAGTGAGCCAGAGCCAGAGGAGCAGGGACATGTAGGGTCCCAGATCAAGGTAGAGGAGGGGCGAGAGGCAGAGGATGCCAGACCCAAATGTGGTCTGGCCAGGCTGGTTGCATTTGAAGGGCAAGAACCACGTGAACAGATTGTACCTCCAGGTGATCTGTACCCCTCCAGAGGGTTTCTGTCCTACCAGTACTGCCCCCCTCCAAGCACCCAGAGGAGTAGTGAGTCTAACTCCAAATTTCACTCCAACGAATGACTTCTCTCCAGCTCTACCTCCGGCCTTTCAACAAACCTTTAGTGCAGTTCTCAGAGATGCTAATTTCTCTTCGGGTCCACCTTCAGGTTTTCTTCCTTTTCCATGAATGCCACAAGAGGCAAATGTTCTCATCTCATGGTTCTGGAAAGATCTAAGCTTCAATGGAGACCTCAGATAAAGCAGGGATGACCCCTTCTGATAGGCTACTTGCCAGGCTGAGCCATAGCGCTGGGCCCTATGAGCCCACCATCCCACATAATGGTGGACAGCTTGACTTCAGGGTACTGTGAGAGGCTCCTTTTGCCCTCCTGGCTTTGACTGCCCCCTCATACATCTTCCATACACCAGTGGGAAGTGCCATGTTGCAATGAGCCTGCTCAGGCCTGGCCACCCCATCCTCACCGGTGGATATCTTATCCTATTTTTCCTATGTGCCACCCTGGCTAACAAGTCGCTGTTCACAAAAAGCAAGAATTCACTTGGTAAATTCCTAAAGCATAATGTATTAATAAGCGCCAGATACTGAAAAGCTGCTGTGGAATCCTTCCCACCACCACCCCCAGGAGAAAAACAAAAGGAGGAAGGACAGGAACAAAGCCAGGGAGGGGTCCAAGGAAAGGTCAGGGAAGGAAGAACCTGTCTCCTCTTGAGGTCTCTAATCCCAAGCCCATCCATGAGGCCCTCTCTGTGCATCACTGCAACTGCCTCCAAATCCATCTTCCAGATTTCTGAAAAATCCAACTAAATGATACACTTGTCAAAAAATGCTTTAATCGTTCTGTCTCGGATCTGGTTTTTTACTAGGCATCAAAATGCACAGTGCCTGGTTCTTTCAGATGACAGCATTGCTCCATCGGCACTGTCCTACAGCATAGAGGTAGAAGAATTCATTCTTCTAATTCTTCCATTTCTAATCCTCTGGCTTCTCAAGACTGCATAAATCTTTTGCTTTTACTAATTTTTTCATTTCTTCAATGTCATGTTTTTATGGAGATTGCAAGGCTAATAAGAGGCCTAGTAATGAAACCATGCAGACAAGGAAAACAGATGTCACACATCTGCGGTTTTAATCAAACAAGATAAATCCTAAGAATGTGCGCAGCGGGATGAATATGACCATTCACATATGAAGTGGTTGCATGAGTCAGATTTCATATAACTGTTACTTCCTTTTTCTTAGTCTTTCAAAACAACAACCAAAAAAGCTTAGCCTGTCTCTTTTGGGAGCAGAAAATAGGGTTGAGGAAAGTGATGAAAAATTGTCTCTATCACTTCCTTTTCCCTCTCCTCTCCCCTACTTTTGTTCATGCCAACAGTTTGCTTTATAATAAAACATGACCACAGGCTTTAAACAAGCTATTTTCCTAGGTGTATAGGGCTATATTGGGTAAGAGAAAAATTTTAAGAAGGGACAATGAAAACATCCAATCAAATGAATTAATAATGGGAACTACTAATAACTCACCTTTTACTGTGTCCTTTACACTATCTGCATTATTTATAAATATATAATGGTAAGAAAATCACAAGCAAAACTTAAGAGTGATCTTACAGTCTTGTGCATTTATAAACAAATCTTAAGAAGCCTATGTTAAAAGTTAATAAAATATGGGCGGAGCCTGTGGCTCAATGAAAATAATTTTATGGTTGGGGGTCCCCACAACATGACGAACTGTATTAAAGGGTCCTGACACTAGGAATGTTGAGAACCACTGCATTAGAAAGATAGAGTAAGTCCTGAAGGGCTGTGAGGAGAGGTGGCTCTAAAGTAATTACAGGGCTTTCCAAAGTCAGAGAGCATCTGTACTGACGGAAGAAAGAGGCCATATTCAGGCTCCTCATTTCCTCGAGAGAAGAAAACAGGTATTTGGGACCTCACTAAAATACCAGTAAGAATCTTTTTCTGGGGGGTTCCCATATGTCTCTCCAAGGGGTTTTGTGCTAGGTCAGGACTCACGAACACGTGTTTCCCTCTATGGAGATGGCCAGGATACCAACTGGGTGCGGGTGCCTGCCAATCCTCTCTCTCTCCAGGGTCTCACCATTACTCAGCAAGCAGCCTCCCTCCATGAGTCAAGACAGTAAGGGTTGGGCATCCTTGAGCTAATCAAGTGAGATTAGAAAACGGGAAATAGCCACCTGATTATGATTCAATGAAAGTTAAAAATTCTTATAAAACTATCTCTAAATCATGTCTGTGTCACTCCTGATAAAGGAGACCAGTCAGAAACCGTTGAGTCTGAGTAACTACTGGTAGTCACTCTGTTGACAGCTCCACCTCCAGTTCATTTATCCTTGCAAAGACCCGAGTTCTATGATGCAGATAGAATGTTTGGAAGCTGAATGTCCTGGTTCTCCTTCCTAGTCCTCATCTCACAATTTCAGAGCTAAGAGGCCAAATAAGCAAATGCACACACCATTTAGTTTTGGAGATAACAAAGGCCCACAACACCATCTTGTAATTTACACTCCGTAACATAGTTGATGAGAACAGCTGAAGGATCTGCTCCAACAAGAAGATGGAAGGGTTTAAATTGACCACATCAATAAGCCACAAAACTGATATACAAAGGCCTTAACATACTGAAAAGGCAACCGTCTCATGATGAAAGGAGATTTCACTTCTGTTCCTGGGGCGAGCAAATGTTTTGAAGTCAACTAACAGGCATACACAAAAACTAATAAATATCTACAGGTTTTTAAAACTCTTCTTCATGTCAACTCATTTGATGCTGAATGGCTGGGGGAGAAGAATTTATATTGATTAAAAATGTAGCGTGTGCCAGCCCCAGTGGATTTGATACTGCACTTAATTCTTAATAGCAACAGCCAATCATTGGTGAAACTGGCTCTATTTTGCAATTTGCAAAACCAAGGCTTTTGCAGCAGAATAACACAGTTGGGTCATTGTGGCCTCACTGCCTCGACTGGGCTCTGCCTGCAACCTTTTCCTCTTAAAGACTGACACCTTTCAATTTAGTGTGTCTGCGGATTACTGTATGGCTTTAGAAAAGAAAAAATTTTGTAAATTAAGTCAAGGTGACACTGAAACATGTCCTACACTATGGTCTCATTTCCACACTGTCAGATCCTTCCTGCACTCTGCCAGCTGAGGGCTAATTGCTTCTGTTACCTTGTTTACCCTGAGGTGAGGCAAACCAAGAGAGGAATGGCTATCCAAAACATTGATGCACAACCAAAGTAGATCACCTCATTACCAGCATGATATGATGGGTGCACAAGCCCACTGCCAGCCCTCTCAGTAACTACCAAGAACAGAAGAACAAAATCAGCCAATGGAATCTGCTGGTGACCTGGTCTTACTTACTAATCCATCACAAAAGTTTATTTAAGTAAAATATAATACCCCAAAGGATTATACATTCCAGTACTGTAATTCTATCTGCCACAATTTCTACCGATACCCAAAGTTACCGCCTTACCAAAAAAAAAAAAAAAAAAAAAAAAAACCTGCACATAGCAAATATGAATCTAAACCCAATGTAGGAAATTCTCCCTTGCTAAATCCTCTCTTGCCTAAAAGCCACGCAAATGGTATTTCAACCACTGCTGTCTTTTCATGCTCAAGAGATGTTGGCAGAAAGGGAAGCATCACAATTTAAATAGATGAAATTAACCTCCCAAGTTTCACTTTTGCTTTTACTGATAAATACAAAAGCAAATTTTAAGGCAGCACAACATAACTCACCCACTTCAGCAGACTGAGCCACTGTCAACATCAAAGACAGTTCCAATGAGAAATGCTAATAGAAAGACAACACCAGATTAACATGGGAAGTGTAGAAAGAACCTCCAGGAGCTGCCTAAAGTGCCCCAGCTATCTCCAGTTAATTCACAAGTCCGCTAATTCAAGCACAAACCATTCAGTTTTAACCAGCCTTTGCAGGGAAATCTCCATTAATACCAGTTAACAAACATACAAAGCAACATCCCGAGGAAAGCGGAGACCTTGAAATTTGTTCTCTCTCACAATATTAGTTTACAGCTTAGCAACAGCCAGGGTGGAGGAGGAAATTCCTCGGTTCACACCCACCCCCCTCAGATGCCTTTTTTTAAGAGGACCATGTACAATGCATTAAAAAAAAAAATCTATTGTTAGAGCAAAGGAGACTCAGATGTTTTTTCTCCTAGCTAATAATGGATTCGATTGCCTTGAAGTCAATGAACTCCTGGGTGGGAAATACCAAGCAGACAAACAGGAACAGAGCAAACGAAGCACCAGCCAGATGATGTGTCTTAACCCCACATTCTAGAACACCTTAGGGCACCCTTTACTAGCAAAATACTTCCATCAGCAAAACCATTCAGTTTTACTTTACTTGTAATTTTAAACAGTTTTCTTATTATTAGAAAAATGAGAGTATTCCAATTCTTTTAAAATGCATAATGTAATTTTTATTTTTCCTGTCTTTCGGGGTTTTTTCTTAATTTTTTTCATTTTTAATTATCATGATTACATAAGAGTTGTATATATCTATGGAGTTTATGTGCTATTTTGATACAGGCTTGCAATGGGTAATAAGTCAGGATAATTGGAGTAGCCATCACCACAAGCATTTATCATTTCTTTATGTAGAAACAATTCAATTCCACTTTTGGTTATTTAAAAATATACAGTAACTTACTGTTGACTATCATCGCCCTGCTGTGTTATCAAATGTTAGATCTGGTTCATTCTCCCTATCTGTATTTTTGTACTTACTAACCATCCCCACGTCATCCCCTACTCTCTGCTACCTTTTGGTAGCCATCATTCTACTCTGTATCTCCATGAAATCAACTGTTTTCTTTTTTTTTTTTTTTTTGAGACGGAGCCTCAAGCTATTTCCCTGGGTGGGTTGGCGTGGCCTCATGCTCACGGCACCCTCCACCTCCTGGGCTCAAGCGAGTCTCCTGCCTCCGCCTCCCAAGTAGCTGGGACTACAGGCACCCGCCACAGCGCCTGGCCATTTTTTGGTTGCAGCCATCATTGTTTGGCGGGCCCGGGCTGGGGATTCGAACCTGCCACCTTAGGTGTATGTGGCTGGCGCCTTAGCCACTTGAGCCACAGGTGCCGGGCCGAGATCAACTGTTTTCATTTTAGCTCCCAGATTCAATATTGAGATTGAAATAATCTAACCATGAAGTCCTTAAAACGGAGAGCACAGCCATTATAGCACTGTCCACCCAAAATAGAGACTGTTAAAAAGAGAGATTGGAACCTGCCATCCCACCTCTCTCTGTACCCTGCCCAGGGTTGGAGAAAGCAAACTAACCTCTTTGTCAGTAAGATGAAACAACCTACCTAAATGACTCATGGTCACTCTTCTTCCTCAGTCTATATCTTCCCAATGATAAGAAAGCCAGGCTATATTTACTTTTATTATCAATTATCTGATAAAACCAATTAAAGAGCTATCTCTTTACTCGAGAATGAGCCTCCAAAACTGAATATTGTCAGGGTTAAAACTACCATAACCTGGAATGGAGAGACACAACAGAGGCCATGGATAGTTGCAGACACTGTGTCAAACAGATATGAATGTTTATGATCATAGTAAGAGGACAAAAATAAAATACTAAAAGTAATCTGGTGTAGTGGTGCACCTGTCATCCCAGCTACTTGGGAGGCTGAGGCAGGAGGATAGCTATGACAATGTCACTGCACTCCAGCCTGGGTGACAGAGCAAGACCCTGTCTCTTAAGAAAAATAAAAGGCCAAAGTGACTGACATTCGGGGGCAATATGCTGCTTCCTGTATATTTTAGTACCAAGCGCTAAGCATGTGCAGTGCTCTCTGTTAACTCAGCTTTCCCACTTAATCCTCCTGACAACTCTATAAGCACCATTATCCTCAGTTTACACATGAGGAAGCCTCGGCTCACAGACGCTCAATAATTCATCCCAAGTAACAAAGTGACACTTTGACAAAGTGACAAAGCCAGGATTTAAGACTGAGCTACCTAACTCTGGAATCCATGCTTTAAATCCATACTCCATAAAAGCCATCCTCTTCCAAAAACTCCAATCCGGACATTTTGCAAATCCACACCTCTGGTCTCGTGACACACCTCAAACCGGTCTCTGCTATTACACAATGTTTGCACCATGGTTTACTTTTTCATGTATTTGTACCGTAGTTTGCAGCTTTTCTAGAGATCATAAACTCCTTAAAAGTAGGGGCTGGGGATTTGTTTTGATCTCCTGAGCACTTCACAGATGGATCATGTCTCTCAAAACCAAGGCAAGAAGACAAAAGGTGAAAGCAGCCCAAGAGGCCACGGGGGGATGAATGGGGAAACAAACTGTAGCACACACATACAATGGAGGATTATTTAGTTTTAAAAAGGACAGAAATTGCACACATGCTACAACATGGATAACAACATGAATAAACCTTGAGGACATGTGCCAAGTGAAACAAGCCAGTTGCAAAGAGATGAACACTATGGGATTCCACCTAGGAAGGCCGGGTGCAGTGGCTCACGCCTGTAATCCTAGCACTCTGGGAGGCAGAAATGGGTAGATGGCCTGAGCTCAGGAGTTCCAGATCAGCCTGAGCAAGAGCAAGACCCTGTCTCCACTAAAAATAGAAAAACTAGTCAGGTTTTGTGGTAGACGCCTATAGTCCCAGCTACTAGAGAGGCTGAGGAAGGAGGATCCCTTGAGCCCGAGAGTTTGAGCATGCTGTGAGTTCTGACACCATGGCACACTACCAAGGGAGATAGAGTGAGATTCTATCTTAAAAAAACAAAAAAAAACAGAAAGTGGACAGTGGTTGCTAAGGGCTGGGGAAGGGGGAATAGGGAGGTATTATTTAACGGGTAAAGAGTTTCAGTTTTGCACGATCAAAGACTTCTGTGACAGCTGCACAACAGTGTGAACGGACTTAATACTACAGAACATACACTGATACATGGTTTAAATGGCAAATTGTATGTCATGTGTATTTTACCAAAATTAAAATTAAAAACAAACAAGGGCAAAAACTAGAACAAGTGTCTAGCCCAGAAATGCCCTCCTGTTCTGTACCGTGCCTCTAGGGGGCTGTCAGGCAGAAGTCACACTGCTGTCACAGCTGTCAGGGAGCCAACCTTCCACCAGAAAGTCACCCTGCAGGTACGACACCTAGGCCCACGATGAGGACGAGCCATTCAAAGCCCCCACCGCTGTTTGTAGTCTTGCGACCCACAGGTCACTCTCCAAGTGTGTCCTTGCTAACAGCTGGAACAGCAAGAGGAAACGTCAAACTCTGAGAAAGTGTGTGCTTTACGACCTCAACACACACGCCTGCCTGTTCAATAGCCTGGTGCTGTGTAGGGTCCCGACATCTGATGCTTTCAATGCCAGGAGACAAGTCTAGGCATCCATCATTCTCCTGACCAGGAGGCCACCATGGCAAAAACAAATGGGGAAGGGGTTGTTTCCACCCTGGAAATGTGCCCAGACAGCAGTCAATCTGCAAAGGAAATAATACTGAGAAGCCTGAGACAGAGGTGTGGTAATTAAGGAACTGTCCCAGTCCCAGGGCCAGAGAACTGCCTTGGCAAAGGAAGCAGTTCAACTCATACACTTTTCTTCAAATTACAGTCCTGCAGCCTCCACATCATTAACCACCCAGGTTTGTCCCGTCAGAGTGCTCATCTGAATGGACCACGTGGACCTTCAAACACTTTCAGAGCCACACTGCTTAGATCCAGCTATGTTCATGTCCTAGGCTGGACCCAGAGGTCAGATGGAGAGGCACTTCTCTTGAACACCATACCCCCTCCTCCCATTGGAGAATTCAAGTCAAAGGCTTTTCCTTGGCTTTCAAAAAGTGTAGGCCACAGCTCGGTGCCTATAGCTCAAGCAGCTAAGGCACCAGCCACATACACCAGAGCTAGAGAGTTCGAATGCAGCCAGGGCCTGCCAAACAACAATGACAACTATGACCCCCCCCCAAAAAAAAAAAAGCCGGGCATTGTGGTGGGCACCTGTAGTGCCAGTACTTGAGAGGCTGAGGCAAGAGAATAGCTTAAGCCCAGGAGTTGGAGGTTGCTGTGAGCTTGGATGCCATAGCACTCTACCCAGGGTGACAGCTTGAGGTTCTGTCTCAAAAAAAAAAAAAAAAAAAAAAAAATTGTAGGCCAGGCATAGTGGGTCATACCTGTAATCCTAGAACTCTTGGGAGCCCAAGGTAGATGGATCACTTGAGCTCAGAAGTTTGAAAACAGCCTGAGCAAGAGCTAGACCCTGTCTCTAAAGATAGCTGGGCATTGTAGTGGGCGCCTGTGGTCCCAGCTACTTAAGAAGGTGAAGCAAGAGGATCACTTGAGCCCAAGAGTTTGATGTTGCTGTGAGCTGATGTTGCTACAACTGCCACAAGAAAATAGCCAGGTGGTGTGGAGGGTACCTGTAGTCCCAGCTACTTGCGAGGCAGAGGCAAGAAAATCACTTAAGTCCAAGAGTTTGAGGTTGCTGTGAGCTGTGATGCCACTGTACTCTAGAGAGGGCAACATAATAAGACTTTGTCTCAGAAAAAAAAAAATAATAATAACCGAGGTTAAACTGTCAGGGTAAAGGCTTACAGACAAAATTAATTGATATAAATTTTAAAGTGCTATTTTTTTTAAGCTTTAGTTTATGTATTGAGATTCATACTCTCAACCATAGTAGGAGAGGCAAGTTAGTTTATATTAAGCACTAAGAAGATAGAATAAAAAGGTTAATGATTAGGAGACTATCTATAAAAACCAGACTATAGGGTTTGTCCTAAAAACCAGTGCCTCGGTTGCCTCATCTGTAACCAAAAAAATATTATGGGGATGATACCTGCCTCAAAAGTTATTATGAGGCTTAAATAGGACAAACATATATTGCACTTAACATAGGGTCTGGCTTTCAATCAATATTCTTTATCAGCAAGTAGCTTAAACTCACCTTGATCTCAGAGTATCTGCTTTTATGGAAGATTGAACTCACTGAAGAAACATAAAAATTCCTACTTTTTTCAGTTACGCCCTTCCGAAAAAAGCCTGGTCACAATTTGTGGATAAAAATGGGCCCATGTTAAAGGTTCAAGGTTCTATTAAATTATACCCGTATTGTATTATTTTTCCTCTGTTCGTACAAATCCCGTCCTTGGTTTGGATGCATTCTTCTTAAAGGCTGGGTAATTGTTAATTAGTACTTGCCCGTATATTTGCAGCAGTCGGTTATATAAAGAATTTAGCTTCCATTTTTCCAAGCAGACTTTCAAAAGCATAACTTGTGACAAAGAGGGTTTAATGCGTCTCATAAGAGATGATATATTATCCAGCCCAAGAGGACCCTCGTGGGGTTTGTGAGATGCGACAATACACTTAGAGGGTGTGGGCTGGGAGAGGAGGTGGCACTGAGGGGGACAAAGGCCTCTAAGGCAAAAGATGCACAAGCAGAGATGCCTTTAAAACTAGGAGTCTAAACACCCTAAGCAAATGATGTTCAGGCAGCTTGAACAAGTAGTTTACACGTTCAAGGTAAGAACTCTTGGTCTAGGCTGTTCTCTTTCCTCGTGAGAAGAACTGAGACGGCTGTCTCAGCACTAATTCCCAGCTAGCACAAAAACAAAGGGGAAGAAATATGGCCCATGGGCCCGGCCTCTACCAACTCATCTCTCCTCTCCAAGGTGCAATGTCTTCATCTTTAAAACAGGACTAAAAGGCTCGGAGCCTGTGGCTCAAGCAGCTAAGGCACCAGCCACGTACACCTAAGGTGGCGGGTTCGAATCCCCATCCCGGGCCCGCCAAGCAACAATGATGGCTGCAACCAAAAAATGGCCAGGCGTTGTGGCGGGTGCCTGTAGTCCCAGCTACTTGGGAGGCTGAGGCAGGAGACTCGCTTGAGCCCAGGAGTTGGAGGTTGCTGTGAGCGTGATGCCATGGCACTCTACCCAGGGGGATAGCTTGAGGCTCCGTCTCAAAAGAAAAAAAAAAAAAAAAAAAAAAAAACAGGACTAAAACTACCCAAGCACTGCACAGGGGGGTTGTAAGGCCAGAATAAGATATACCGGGGCAGGCATTCCATGGTGGATTACAATAGGACAAAATGCCATAAGCCACCTCTCAGACACTCTGACCTCCGGTTTTCTTCCTCTCCTTTATATACCTTTTAGACTACTATTAAAGAGGCTCAACGCCGTAGCTCAGTGAGTAGGGTGCCAGCCACATACACCAAGGGTGGCGGGTTCGAGCCCAGCCCAGGCCTGCTAAAACAACAATGACAACTGCTACCAAAAAATAGATGGGCGTTGTGGCGGGTGCCTGTAGTCCTAGTTACTCAGGAGGCTGAGGCAAGAGAATTGCTTAAGCCCAGGAGTTTGAGGTTGCTGTGAGCTGTGACGCTATAGCACTCTAACACAGTGAGACTCTGTCTCAAAAAAAAAAAGACTACTATTAAAGAAAAAATTGTTTGCCAGGAATGGTGGCTCACGCCCTAGCACTCTGGGAGGCCAAGGTGGGTGGCTTTCTTGAGCTCAGGAGTTCAAAACCAGCCTGAGCAAGAGTCAAACCCCTGACTCCACTAAAAATATAAAAATTAGCTGGGTGTTACGGTGGACGCCTATAATCTCAGCTACTCGGGAGGCTGAGGCAGGAGGATCGCTTAAACCCAAGAGTTCGAGGTTGCTGTGAATCATGCTGCCAAAGTACTCTAGCCTAGGGCAACAGAAGGTCCCCATTTTTCTAATTTAGAAAATCTGGAGCAGATCAGCTGGTCAGGTGGAAAAACACAGGCGTCCCAGCCCTGGGAAGAACACATTCCACTCTGGCCAGAAGCCCAGCACTAGGGCTTCTTCTGCACTGGTCTCTAAGTGCAAAGGCCAGGCCGGGGTTACATGTCCTACAGCCGGCCACCATCGCCCACACCTCCTTTCATGTCCACAGCACTACATTTCATGTGCAAGGGAAAACAGAAATTATGAAAAGATGGCACACAGAAGCTGCAAAGAGGTTTTTGTTTTCCTTGGAATGCCTTCGGTAATAAATCCAGTTTGGTTCCAAAACTTATCTAGAAAAACCCAATTCGTGGATAACAGCCATTAAAAAGGAGTAGAAAATGATTGCTATATTGTCGAGGGTTAAAGCAGAACACAACAGAACCAAAAATAAAACAACAACAAAGTCTCTGCGGTAGAATTCTGCACCTTGAGAAAAAGCAAGTTTCATCAGAGTAGAAACAAGAAAGCAGGTGGAGATTTGGGTGGCAATTCTCAAGAGGACACTCACGCCCAGATTAACATCCAGATTCCTGGATATAATTTCACTTGGAAACACGTTCTCACATCAATATACAAGTTCACTGGTTTTACTTCTCAGTCTTGGTTTAGTCTGATTTTCAGCTCACAAGAAAAAAGAAAGGAAGAAAAGGAGGGAGAGGCAGAGGGGATGGAAGCAGATAGTTCCAGATATTCTGGGTCAGAATCTACAGAGAAAGGGAGGGAGAAGGGAGCAAGGACAGGTGCAAGTGTCCACAGTTCAGTGGGATTAAAGGAGTAGGAAAGCGAGCGTGATCATTCATTTCTTCCTGTTCCTCCCCCAGCCTGCAGGTGGCACAACTTCCCTGGGAACTGACAGGTAGGACAGAGGTCTGGGCCAGTCTTAGGAACTTACAACAAAGACACAAAGGACACTGCTGCCAGTCAGGGTGGAGGGAGGAGTGTCCCTATAAATGGTGGCCACTGAGCACAAGCTTAGAAACATTTCTACTGCACCCTTGGTATAATCGTTTGAGAGCCTGACACTCTTAAAACTAATGGAAATCTTTCCTGCTTCGAGGTAAGCTCTGTTCCTTTCTTCAAGTCCTGATAAAAAGATTCACATTTGCATAGCGCACTGCAGTTTGCAGCGCCTCATTTAAGATCCGCTTCCTAGAGATTTGCATGCATCTTGAAGCAATGGAAACATATTTACAGGAATGTGAATTCTAGACACAGACAACTGGAGTAGGGTTTCTTGACATCAGCACTCCTGATGTTCTGTGCAGGATAACTCTGTTGATACGGTGGGATAGGGTGCCCTGTGTGGGGTACGGTGCTCACCTGCATCCCTGTTCTCCGCCTACTACTTTCCAGCAGCACAGTGCTCCTCCCCCCTCTCTGAGATGAAACAATCTCTCAGGTCCATCTGCTGATTTTAGTCCTGAGGCTGGGCCAGGGTTCACTGGTGACTGCCACACTTTCCCCCTCCGAATCCACAGAGGTTCCTCACACTATAACATAACTTCCACAGAATCAGTGGGGATTTTGATAAAAGTGCAGACTCTGATTCAGTAGGTCTGGGAAAGGGCTCAGAATCCGCTCCTGGGTGATAGGAATGGGGCAAGTCCCCAGACCACATTTTTTGACCAGCAAGTTCTTACAGCACTGATTTAGTTAGAGAGGGAGCAGTAGTGTGTAACTGTGGGACCCTGGGCTGGTTCTGTGACCTCCGAGTGCTTTAGTATCCTCATTTGAAAAATGAGGGCAGCCAGGCGCGGTGGTTCACACCTGTAATCCTAGCACTCTGGGAGTCGGAGGTGGGTGGATTGCTTGAGCTCAGGAGTTCAAGACCAGCCTGTGCAAGAGCAAGACCCCCGTCTCTATTAAAAATAGAAAAACTAGCCAGGTATTGTGGCACATTCCTGTAGTCCCAGCTACTCAGAAGGCTGAAGCAAAGGGATTGCTCAAGCCCAAGAGATTGAGGTTGCTGTGAGCTATGATGCCAAGGCATTCTACCAATGGTGACAAAGTAAGACTGTCTTCAAAATAAAATGGTGAAAATAAAGATGAAGGAAGATAATAGATGGAAATAAAGCAACCAACTGAGCATCTGGCACTCAAAAAAATGGGAATTCCCTTCTCCTTCCCTCTTGGCTCCTCCTAGCACCGCCCACCGAAACCTCAAGATCCAGACATCCCCGGGGATTACAGGGAATTCCAGAAAAGAAAACTGAACTCCACTCTGAATGGTGCTTGCTGAGGGAAAGATTTCTTCTCTTTTCATTCTTCTACTTTAACACCCTCTGTGCCGGTCACACTATAACATCTGTCATCCTTTGAAAACTGTGGATTGTTTTGGTAACGAGGAACACCATGAAGAGAGTATTAAAAACAATGTACACATTGTGAGTCCTGCAGAAGCAATGCCTCCCACTCCTGAGGCCCATCTCTGCACTGCATTGAACACTGATCTGAACTGTTCTCTACGCAAACAGGGAGGGAAAACAGGAATCATCACAAGTGCTTGAGACATGATCTATGTTTCTGAAAGCACACGTATGAGAACAAGATGGAGTTGGTCAGGCGAAGGCCAACATGACCCAGCTGGTCTAGTCAGTTCAGGTCCTGAGTGACCTTTACTTCCCAATTCAATAAAAGCACATGTAGTTGAGAATAAGATGGTGTGAGTGAGGCCAGAGCTAACACAGCTGGGCTGGTCTCTCTAGGTCCTGAGTGACCTTTACCTCCTGGTTTCCCATTCTTACCGTTTTATAAATTTAGCTCCCACCCTAAAGATGCCTATCTTCAGTAATTTAGGTGGATTGATTTAAGAGATTAACTTTTAAACTGGAATATTGTAGTAAGTCACTGAATTATACCAATTATTATTTAAAGTAAAGGTTAATGTGGTCCTTACTTTAAACTTTTAAAACTGTAATTTGAAAAATGGAAGGGCTCGGTGCCTGTGGCTCAAGTGGCTAAGGCGCCAGCCATGTACACCTGAGCTGGCGGGTTTGAATCCAGCCCGGGCCCACCAAACAACAATGACAGCTGCAACCAAAAAATAGCCAGGCGTTGTGGCAGGCGTCTGTAATCCCAGCTACTTGGGAGGTTGGATGTAGGAGACTCGCTTGAGCCCAGGAGTTGGAGGTTGCTGTGAGCTGTGATGCCATGACACTCTACCCAGGGCGATAGCTTGAGGCTCTGTCTCAAAAAAAAAAAAAGAAAAAGAAAAGAAAAATGGAAGAACAGAACAGTCTTAGAGAGGCTATTCTCACTGTTTCCCAGAATCCTGGATTTCTGACAAGGTTCAATGGACCTGTCCCCGTCTCTCATGCTGAGTGACAGTGACAGGTGGCTGGACCTTCTTCGTCCTGTAACATTTCCAATACAGTTCCTTCACATTTTTTCCCCAAACAAATAAATACTGCTCATCTTACCATAACAGTGTCAGGGAAGCACTCTAGCTTTCCTTTGCGAGGATAAAATGTTCTGATATAAAATAAGAATTTGCAAGCTAATACAGCTCTGGAATCACACGGCACCTGGATTCATGATTTTAATTCACATGAAGAGGGTGCTTTTGAATTCAGGGTTATGAAGTCCTTGAATTTTCTAGAATATTAACTAAAATTTGTTCCTTTACGAAAATCATTCCCCCCAAACCTCCACATCAAAATGAATCAAAGATGGTGTCTTTCTCTGTTCATAGGCTGTATCACGAAACTTACAGGAGGCACCAGTTCAAACAAAGTGAGTTGCTGCATTATCCCACCTCGGAAAAGATGTCATGATCATGTAAGCTGAGGCCCTCAGCCCGCTGGGACAGGGGCTACAAGCAGTCAATTAACCACCAGCAGGAAAATGTGGTTTGATCTTCCTCACACCCTCTATACACACCTCCCCCAGGTGCTGGGCTCCGGTGGGTCCCAGCCTCCTCTACATTAGAGAATGAAATCAGGGAACTGCTGGGTGGGGGAAGAGCAGGTATCTTTCCCTCTCCCCCTGCCTGAGGATGGTACTTTCTGGTTCTGCAGGCCCAGTCTCAGATACAGGAAGCTCTAGCTCCATCCAAAAGTTCCCCTGGAGAAAGGTGAAAGTTTCTCCAAATACCCTGGAGGGAGTCATGGTGTACAGATAGGAAAGCCACCTAAGAAACACTCTCCCTCTTCCTGGAATTCGCTGGCAGTTCCACATGTAGATTCTTCTTCTGACCCACAAAATGACTAAAAACCTGGCTCAGCGCCTGTGGCTCAAGTGGTTAAGGTGCCAGCCACATACACGTAA
>NW_003852409.1:13680360-13688939 GCF_000181295.1 Otolemur garnettii | reverse complement strand
GAAAAAAGAAAATTTGCAATCCCTACTAAAATAACAATTTTTTAAAAGATTCAAAGCTAAACATTCTGACAAAATTCTCTTCTAAATCCTAAATGGGGAGACTTCCAATTCAGTCCCCTGGGAAAACTGCCCTAGCATGGCTGCTATCCATACTCTGTACCAAGAATCTTTCCAAGTTCTCTTCTATGATCTAGACATGCCTCCCTTCATATGTTGAAGTCTTCATTTCCCTATGATGGAATTAGGTGGTGGTGCCTTGGGAAGGGGATTAGGTGATAAGGGTGGGGCTTTCAGGAATCAGATTAGTGCCCTTACAAAAGAAGCCCCAGAGACATCCCTCACCCTTCCACCATCTGAGGACCCTAATAGGGGCCATCCATGAACCAGAGGTGCCCCTCACCAGACACTGAATCTGCCAGGGCCTTGAACTTAAGACTCCCCAGCCTTTAGAACTGTGACACATGACTTTCTGTTGCTTGTAAGACACCCAGTCTCTGGTATTATGTTTGAGCAGGCCACACAAACTAGGATAGTCCCTCACTAAGTCAGGTGGTAAACAATAAAATGCATCTTTACGTAGTTACAAGAGAAGTTAGAATGTCTGGTTCTGCATTTATCTATCTTCACACATTGGTTCAATTTCTCCCCAACCCCATGCAGCAGATAAGGAGTTAGGTGCTCCACAGGGCAAAAGCTCAAGCAAAATCTGCCACAGCTCTGTTGAAGAAGCTCCAGGATAATCTCTGAGTTCTGGTGATAAAATCACTCAAGACCTAAGGCAGGTAAGTTAGGATTTATCAGGTTACTGAAGAATTTCTCTGGGGACCTGGTGCAGGGCCTATTTCCTCCTGTCCTAAGTTAGAGATGGGACTACAGATGTGGGCAGGTGGAGAGGCAATCTCTGTTACCTACACACTCAGCCCATAAGGCAATGAGCTCTCAAGCTTTATTTGGCATCACCAGCAGAGCTGGTTTGAAGGGCAGTGTCCATCCAGGTTCCTCTCAGATGAGTGATCCTCATAGTCTGTGCCAGGGCCCAGGAATCCCTGCATAGATCATGGGAGCAACCGAATCACACGTCCAGATATGCTGCCCATGCCACCCAAGTGAACAAGGCAGAGTCCTAGGAAATCAAGTCACTAGTGCAGGACGTCTATTAAAGGTCTTTAATGGAGTACAGACACTGAGAGTCACCAGACCTGACTTAAGAGAGAAGGTCCCCCCTCCACAGACCAACATGGGGGATCTCCCTGCAGCAGACACCAACTGAAAAGAACACTCTTCACAGAGGCATCACCAACAGGGCCAGGTGCTGTGGTTTTCTGCAGCTCTGGACCAGGACTGCAGCTCTGTCTAGCACCTCCCATTTGGTGGACAGGTTTAGACCAATGGCAGAGAATACCCTGTTTGTGTGTTTAAAAGAATTATTTTTTTCTTTTTTAATAAAAAAATTACTTTTTAACTTTTAGAAATTAACTCAAAATAATGTTTCTGCCGCATCTACCTCACCATGGTGCTATGTAATAATCCAGCCAGCCAGCACCCTCTTCTGCAAATCTGTGAAAAGTTAAATGTTATAATGAAATGAACTGTAGTAAGTAGGTTTCTCGGGCTCTTCTGAAAATCCTTTTTTATTTTAACCTTCCTTGTAAAGCTACCCTTAATCTATTTAATCAATGATCCTGCTTTAGGAAGAGAGTAAACTCAGAGTTTGCAAAGAGCCTTACAATAGTCTGGGAAGGGAGTCCCAGTGATATCCAACATACTGTGGGTCACTGAGTGAGCTTTAAGCCTAGGGAGAGTCCTGAAAACTGGGGTCTATTTTCCCAACGAAGAGCAATTTCTGACTTATTCAAAGTTTAAAGAGAGAATGAGTAAAGAAAAATGGAGGAATTACCAATAGTATAAGTGCTTCAGGGGTGAGGGGAAGAAAAAATGTTAGCCAGACACCCCGAAATCAAAAGGAGGAGAAGGGGTGGGGCACAGAGGTCAGCTTTGGAGAATCTTCAGGTTCAAAGCTTCTAGGTCAGTGTGAAGGATGAATAATGGATCTGCTGCACAATTGCTGGGGTTTTAAAAATTAACTTTAAAAACTGTTTGCTCATCATTTACCTCTATCACAAAGATGAACGAAAGAAAGAAGACTGGTTAACTTTAGAATACAACCAATTTGGCAGGGAATACAACATGGACAATATGCTTCTATAAACATTTCATTGACTACACGTTTTAAAATAGGTGGGTTTTGATAACCTTCACTTTTATAGACGAGTAAACTCAGATTCCATTTACATGACATGCTAAAGATCTTACAGAGAACTTGGCTGAAATGCTAATGTGCTTTGGCCACATCATGGTCCTGGACAACCTGGGCATTGAAATATATGCATATCTGGCTCAGCTCACCCAATCTACTTCAGTCAAACATCAACACCAACCACAAAGCCCTTTCCTATTTTTTTTTAAAGGAAAAAAAGGGTCCAAAGCCAAGCAACCTTCCCCACTGAATCCCATAGCTCCCACCTTTTACCCATACCACAATCCCCTCACCCAACAGATGCATCCTTCCCTGGACTCAGAAGATAAAACAAACACACAACCCCCCAAACCCACTTGAGCAAAGTCCCATCATGTCATCCTCAGCCCTCACCCCTCAGTCCTCTGGTCCTCTGCCCAGGGAAGGATGTCAGCAGCATCCTGCCTCCACGGGGCACCTTCTCCAGATGCATGGTGCACTGGGTCACTCTGAGACTGCTGCCAAGATGAGAACAAATTTCCGTTCACATGTCTCTTTATCCTACTCAAGTCTGTATCCCTAAGGTCTCATGGTACTGGTGCACTTAGCAGAAGACAGGAATACTACGGGGAGGATGCTCAGTCCCTCCTCCCATGCTGTCCTCTCCTGCACCCCCTCAAGCTCAGAATCCACCTGGACAGGGAAAAAGAACCCAACACTAAACCCCGGAGAAAGCACAACCCATTTTGTTACAGGAAGAAGGGAGAGATTGGATCACTTTATTTTTCTGAGACTCAACTTTCAAGAGAGTAGGGAAATTAAATCTGGACTGGAGATTTTAGCTTTCTAAAAAGCTAGCCTCCAGAGTTTGTCCTGGAGCAGGTCCACAATGACACTTCTACAATCTTATAAAACCACAACGTATAACCATGCTAGTACATGCTTAGACCACAAAACCTAAACTGTCCATGGAAAGTCAACAATACATTCACCACCAGCAACTCACCATGGCAAGAAGGCAAGGTAGCCACGTGTTACACCTTAGAAACACTTTCATCAACAACAGTAGAAACAAATTTTAAGTTTAAACCTCAGGTATTATGTTACTTAGAACACTCCATTTAAGTACTCCAGTTAATTGAGTACTACTTAAAATCACATAGACAAATTCTGTACCTTTCTCCTGAGCAAAATGTTGGATTTTCCCTTTAGAAAAGAGATGGTTTCAACTTTCCTATAAATTTGAACAGTAGTTTTTGAGACTATTATTTTACAAAAAGTAATTTATATAATTTATGTGTATGTATATGAGTGTTTGTATATATGTATGTGTGTGTATATATATATAGAGAGAGAGGGAAAGAGAGAGAGAGATAGAGAGTATCTTATCTCACAACATCAGGGCCCTCAGAGGCCTCCCTCAAGCCCAAGGCACCAAAAGTGCAGGGTAACCCTGCCACCAGTGAGAGAACCTAAAAATTTTAAGCTACTTTTTAGCATCACAGAAAATCTGCTTCTAGGTGTTGAGTTTATATAGTATAAAGAAAATGATGTAGTTTTCTACCAAAAACTTACTAAAATTATTGACGCTCATAAGCACATGAATCCATTACTTCAAACTTCCCATAGCTGACACTAGATCCCTGATTAATAATCTAAGCAAATGTTGACTTCTATGTTTCTCAAGATCAAAGAACAGCCATTCTAAAAGATAAGTAAAGATAGGGCGTCAATTCTACCAGGGTTGAGATATGTAGAACATTAAAGAATGTTACTAAACGCCATACTCTCAGTCTTCGGAAGTAAATTTTAGCATACTCCTGTTTCAACTGCTAAAATCCCTTAATGCAACCTCCATCCAAATTCAATTTCATCTTTAACTGAAACATTTCTCATTACCCAATAAGCAGAGATTAGTAATAACAACTGCAATACAAATCTGGGACACAGGTATTTTAAGAGCCCACCAAATCTATCTTAGTATCTAGACAATAATATAATAATAACTGGAAAGTCCAAAGTGTTAGCAGTTTTTAAAAGTAACATTTAAAGTGTTAATTCTATAGTAAAATAGTTAAAGTTTTAGAAATAAAACAACCAGTGGATCATTTTCCCCTCACTTCATAATGAAGTTAAGACAACCTACTTCACCTTATTAGCCAGAGATCTGGAGGGTACTGAGTAAGCCACTTATGAAAGTGAAATAACTCTGAACTCTGCAGGCCGGAAACTGTGCCAGCTGTCATGCCAGAACTATGAGATAATGGGTATTTCAAAATGTTTGTCCCATCTCAAAGCCCAGCTATGCCTCTCACCCTAGTGCCTACCTCAGCATCCCAGAAGGAAAAGTGAAATGAACTCTGCGTGGAGTCTGTCAGGTAAGGGATTGGGAGACCCAGGCGGTATCACTTTTGTTTTTCCTAGCTCAAGACTAATTTCATTGGTGCTGTACAAAATAATTGCAGGGCCCACAGGACTGTTGGTGTGTTCCCACTCAAAGGAGATGATGGCCTTTAAGGAAAGGCCCAAGGCTCAAAACTGGAAAGGAGAGAGCTGGCAGCAGATAGCTGTTTCCAACGTGCTTTATGGAGCAAGTCCTTATGTTTTAAAGAAACAGAATAAACTCCTTACTGGACACACTTCATTTTTAGACATGTTACTATAAAATTTTATTGATCAACGTTGGGGAGGCTGCCAGCCTGGGAGAAAGAGGAGATGTTTAATTAAATTGGGAACGTTTCCAGGAAGAAAAGTGTGATGCTTAAGTGAATGCTAATCAGGACAAAGAGGAGGAAACCAAGGCCCTGGGATCACAATGGCAAGGTGGGTCTGTTTGTACTTAGCCTCTGGGCTCCAGGGAAGGTGAGCTGAGACAGAACGGGATTTCCTGGGAGGCATCAACTGGCTCACAGATTCAAAGATACGATACAGAGAAAGCCATATAGAAGGTGAAGTCCCTTTTCAGAAACAGACACAATAGGAAGTCTGCCTAAATTACTGGCGCTGCACTTAAAACTGCGAAGGGGAAGGGTGCTGATCTATCGGTCTGACCATGCAGCCTATCACAGCCAAAACGCTACTACTACTCCACCCGGGAAACCGGCTGTACCAGAGCCTGGAGTGGGAATCCACCATCTCTCCAAACAAGTCACCTCCGTCCGGACGTCCCCTATTCCCGGGAGAGAGCTCCCCGCAGCTGGCCGAGCGCCCCGCGCCAGTGCTGGGGAGCTCACAGCCCAGTCTTTTGCTTTCACTTCCCACCCTGCCACCAGAGTCTCCCCTCCCGGGTGTGCGCTCCCGGCTCTCACGGGCTTGGTTTCAGGCCCCTCTCTTTCGCTCCGTTTCTCTAGAATTTCTCGGGGCCACCAGCATCTCCTGGCTCTCAGTGGTGCCGGCGCGCCGCCTCCATGTACATTACAGGCAGCGCTCGCCCTGCTCTCTCCCCAGCAGTCTGCTCCTGACATTCCCCAAAGTGTCCTCAGGAAGGGCCAGGAGAAACGTACCTCTGGCTTTATCCCCCGTGAGATACGAGATCTTAACCGCTCAGGTCCCAGCGTGAGGCCAAAACTTCCAGGCTCAGCGGGGACCCGACCGCGCTCTCCCTCCCGGGGCACAGAGATTGCTCCCTTCCTCCAGCATCAGCTCCGGACTTCAGATCCCTGGACCCCAATCCCAGATGGCTCTAGCTGCCCTGGGCCCTGGCGTCACTGAGGCCCAGCCTCAGTGTCCCTGAAAGCTCAGGGCTTCAGAAAATGCCCTTAGCGTGCCATACCAAGAGGCCGGACTCGCAGTGTCCTCGCGAGCGGGAGCCAGGTGCTACATCTCCGTTGCTCCCGATCTGGAGAGACAGCCACGGCCACGTTTGACTTCATGGCTTTTCCTTTACAGCCCGGCTGTGTGTGTGTGTGTGTGTGTGTGCGCGCGCGCGCGCGCGCGGGCGCGTGTATCTCGGGCTGGGGGGAGGGGTGGCTAAGTTTACTTTTTTAAAGCATCTATAAGTGAACGAGTATTGAACAAAGCAGCTGAAGGGTGACCGTCCCCCAAACCTAGGAATTCAAAGGCACATAGCCACAGCCCTCCAGCCGGGGCCCCCTCCCCGCACACGCTCGCCTAGACACTGATCTTTAAAAGCCCTTTAAAGCCTTGGGTGCCTCTGAACACTCTCAGATCTCCAGCCCGTACCCGGCTACCCTTTCTCCACGCCTGAGGACACCCCAACACCAGAGTCCTCCCCGCCCCGGCTTGGACACTCACCTCTGGGCGCCGGCTCCCGGGGGCGCAGTCCTCTGGCTTCGCTCCAGCACTGCGCGGCCGCTGCCGCCTCCTCGGGCGTCCGGGAGACTCCGGGGAAGGCGCGCGGCAGCCCCGAGCAGGGGCAAGCGCATCTGCAGGGAGTGGCGGCCGCGGGGCGTGCTGGAGGGCGGGAAGCCCCGCCCGCCGCGCCCGGTGCCGCCCCTTCCCCGCCCCCTCCGCCCCAGGCGCTCGCGGGCCACTCCCCCCACCCTCAGAGTCCCACCCACACCTTCAGGCTGCGGCTTGGGTGCGGAGGGCGTCTATGCCCACACTGAGAAAACAATGAATAGGGAGACTGGAGCGACCGAGAGGTGAAGGGATACACCGGGGAAGAGAAGCCGAGTGTTTCCTAACTTGGGGGCGCGCTCCGTCTGGGTGTGTGAACTAGTACCGCGCACGGGTGGGCGTGTCGGCGTGCGCGCACGTGGAGCGTGCGCTGGTGAACACAGAAACGTGTATATATATGTGTACGTGGAAGTGTCTGGGCGCCTGTTCGCCGTCAGATGCCAGGAGATGGCGAGTTTCTACCAAAGCGGGGAGCGAACCCCTCGTCCCTTCCCCGGGGCCACAAATGTCCCCTGGTTAAGCGTGACAGCTGAAACTGGTTAGGAAGTGTCTTTGTGGCAGTAAAGGTGTCTCCGCGTGTTTGGGGCCCCCCTTGATGTGGTCAAGAGGCTGAGGTGCGGGCAGCGATCCTTCCAGCTGGCCGGAGCCTCCCCGCTGCCCTGGTGGTGAGGCAGCCGGTAGCCCGGTGTCAAAGCGCGAGTGTTAACAAAGCCAGCGGTGAGGACGGAGGCAGCTGATACGCCGCGTGGGGCTCCTTTAGGCGGTGCCAGCCATCCCTCACTCCCGATCTGTCTGAAATTTCAGTCCGTCATCCCCTCCCCCACCATGAATATTTAAATAATGTTAATGACCCTTTGAAAATGGACCATCTGAGAGGACACACGGACAAACACACACACAGTTACCCCACATAGAAAACAGCACCTCTAAAGAGCAAGCTGTGTCTTACTCTGCTTTAGGAAGCGTTCCTGGCAGAGGAAAATCACAAAAGTCCAATTTCGTGAATTCAACTTTCCACGAGGCAAGATTTTCCCATTAATTCTCTCCAGCTCTGCCAGTCAGAGCTGCTTCCTCAGCCCAGGACTAGGCCCTGGGGTCTTCTGCGAGTTGATTTTACATATCAAACACAGCAGAGAAAGACAGCTGCCAGGGCCGGATTCCACTTTCCTAATCCTCCAAGGTCCCTGATTTCCAATACAAAGAAATGATACCACGGAGAGCTACCTAGAAACTCCGGCCTGGCTTAAGGCACAATAAAGATCGCGCTCCGCAGAAAAGACGTCTTTCCTCCCCGGAGGAATTATTCACACCTTCAACCAGGGAAGAGGGTAATAAAGTCGACAGTGGAGATAGCCTCCTTCGCAGGCAGGGGTCCTGAATGTCAATAGGCTCCTTTTACTAGGCATTTAGGGATTGTTTCACCTTCCTTTTTCTACGTTTGTCTCTTACTCTATTGAATTTCAACAGAATTCACTGACCAGTGAGTGGTTGAAGGTGTGGATCTTCAGTCCTGAATCAACTACTATCTTTCTTTCTTCCTCTCTTTCTCTCTCCCTTTCCTTCCTTTCCCCTCCTCCTCCCTTCTTTCATCGCTCTCTCTCTCTCACTCTCCCCTCCTCATGTCACTGATTAAGGAGTTAAATATTTGGGTGGCCCACATCTTGATCTATTTTTAATATTGTAATATCATGTGAAAAACTCCTATTGAAACGAGCATACTTGGGTGTCACAGTTATGTATTTATAGGGAGCATAGACTCTCCAAAGGAGGACTGTAAAATTACAGCAGAGGGGAGATGTTATAAATCATGGCAGGTACTTTACCACTCTCTCCTTATATATTCCTAAATTGGAAAAAGTGTAAATTTTACAAATAAAGTTAGTTTCATTATTAGAGTGAAACAAGAATACCAAATTTATTCTGAATTATTTCTTTCCTAAAGCAATGTCAATATTTCGTTAATATTTTAAAGTTCTGGAATATT
>NW_003852409.1:13676259-13680226 GCF_000181295.1 Otolemur garnettii | reverse complement strand
CCTGTGGTCCCAGCTACTTGGGAGGCTAAGGCAGGAGACTCGCTTGAACCCAGGAGTTGGAGGTTGCTGTGAGCTGTGATACCACAGCACTCTACCCAGGGGGATAGCTTGAGGCTCTGTCTCAAAATAATAATAATAATAATAATAATATTAATTTAAGAAAAATGCATGTTCAGTAGATGTTAATTTATAAGAACATTTCCTTTTCTCCCATCTTCTAAGATATTAAAGAGGTAGCCATAGCTCAGCCCCTGTAGCTCAAGCGGCTAAGGCACCAGCCACGTATACCAGAGCTGGCAGGTTTGAATCCAGCCCGGGCCTGCCAAACAACAATGACAACTACAACCAAGAAATAGCCAGGCATTGTGGCAAGCGCCTGTAGTCCCAGCTACTTGGGAGGCTGAGGTAAGAGAATCACTTAAGCCCAGGATTTGGAGGTTGCTGTGAGCTGTGATGCCACAGTACTCTACCTAGGGCAATAGCTTGAAGCTCTGTCTTAAAAAAATAAAAATAAAAATAAAGAGATAACCATGATTAAACATTTTTAATATAAAAGGCTTGGCACATTCCAGATGCTCAGAAATACTTATTTAATTTATCCAATAAAATCAATGCAATGGCTGTGTGTGAAAGTAAAAATAGTGTCATTTTATTACAAATTTAGTAATTAATTTTTTTTTTTTTTAAAGACAGAGTCTCATTTTATCGCCCGTGGTAGAGTCCCATAGTGTCATAGCTCCAGGCAACCTCAAACTCCATTAATTTAATTTATTATTTATTTATTTTTATTCTTTTTTTGAGGCAGAGTCTCACTTTGTCACCTTTGATGAGTGCCCTGGCATCATAGAACACAGCAAACTCAAAGCACTCTTATGCTCAAGCAATCCTCTTGTCTCAGCCTCCCAAGTAGCTGGGACTACAGACGCCCTCCACAACACCTGGCTAGTTTTAGAGATGGGGTCTCTCACTGTGGCTCAGGCTGATCTCCTAAAAACTGTTTTTAAGGAACAATTTCTTATTAATTTTCTCCTAAGCCAGTGGTTCTCAGTCAAGGGTAATCTAACTCCCCAGGTGACATTTTGGCAACATCTGGAGACACTTTTAATTGTCATGACTGGGGAGTGGAGTATTACCGGCATCTGCAAGACAGTGTCCAACAACAAGAAATTATTGAGTCCCAAATGTCAATAGTGCTGAAGCTGAGATGTCTTGCTGCAGAATTTCCCAAAAACCACAGATAGAAGAACCACCTCTGTGATTTTAAATATTCATATTCTGGGCTCTGCCTTCACCTGCTAAATCAGAATCTCTGGGGGAAGGGGCAGGCTAATTGTATTTTTTTTTTTTTTAGAGATAGAGTCTCATTTAATCACCCTCGGTAGAGTGCCAGGATGTCATAGCTCACAGCACAGCAACCTCCAACTCCTGGGCTTAGGCAACTCTCTTGCCTCAGTCTCCCAAGTAGCTGAGACTACGGACACCTGACAGAACACCCAGCTATTTTTTGTTGTTGTTGTTGCAGTTTGGCCAGGGCCAGGTTCGAACCCGCCACCTTTGGTATATGGGGCTGGCACCCTACCCACTGAGTCACAGTCGTTGCCCCCAGGCTAATTGTATTTTAATAACCCCCAAGTGATTCTCAAAAATATGAAAGTCTGAGAAACACCAGAGATGGGAAAGGTTGGCTTTATCACTGAGTAAATGCTTAAGGTTCGTCACATCGTATGTTTCTTAGCACAGTAATGGTTATTACAGCTGAGAATATTTTTTGAAAGAGGCACATTCACTCTCCTAGATGGACTTAAGGAGCACATTTGAATGAAATAAATGGCCACTAATAATGTGCAAGGACTGTGTAGGAATGTGTAAATGTTACACGCTTCTAAAGGCCCAACACCAAACCCACAAAACTCTCTGTGCTAATTTCCTTGGGTAAAAAGGACATCAAGGTTTCTTACAATGCAGCCTAAGTGTATATTTTTGCTCATGTTACCGCTCCCATGCTTCTGGCCCACTTAAAACCATGCCCCTGAGCAAGAGCGGCCTCCTGGGTAACCAAGAAGTTCTTACAAGAGAAATGCAAGGGCTACGTTTCTAGGGAAGGAGTCAGCTGAGACACAAGCAGACAGAACCTCTTCTCCTTCCCTCCTCAAACTGCGCAACATGAACTAAATCCATCAGATAATAATGGTGTAGCAGGAGACACGTGCCCCCAAGTTTAGAGAAGAGTAAAAGCTAGAAAACAGCCTTCTGAGTGGCTCAGCTGATCTGAAAACCAAAAGAAGGGGTTGACACCGGTCCATCATAAAAGGGAACTTACTAGCAAGGAGAAAGACCAAAAAACCTCAGCTGGGAGTAATTCCCAAGTGGTAAATGTGTCCCAAATAAAGGTTTGCTAGGAGAAAAAAAGTAAGAAAAAGAGGAAAAATCCTAACAAAAACCATAAAAAGGCTGGTTTACACCAAACCAATAGCTTTAGGTCTGTGGGGCTTTCCCACCAAGCAGCAGATGAGATCACTGGAAAGCTAGAAATAATCCCAACCCAGGGGCATCCCCTGGGACCAGATGCACCACTGGAAATCTCAGAGAAAGAACAAACTGGAGGAAATATTTGCAACATAGATGACAATGAGTTACTATCTCTACTATGTGAAGAGTTCTTACAAATCAATAAGAAAACTGAAGAACATGTCTTGGTACCTATAGCTCAAGCAGCTAAGGTGCCAGCCACACAGCCACATACACCTGAGGTGGTGGGTTCAAATCCAGCCCGGGCCCGCCAAACAACAATGATGGCTGCAACCAAAAAATAGCCGGGTGTTGTGGCAGGCGCCTGTAGTCCCAGCTACTTGGGAGGTGGAGGCAGAAGAATCACTTGAGCACAGGAGCTGGAGGTTGCTGTGGGCTGTGATGCCACGGCACTCTACCCAGGGGGACAGCTTGAGGCTCTCAAAAAAAAAAAAAAAAAAGAAAACTGAAGAACATTACCAACTCTTTAATAGAAAAAACAAACCTGTAGTTTACAGGTAAATAAGTATGCCTGACCACTGAGCTTGTAAAGAGATGCTCCAATTCTTCATAATTAAGGAAATGCAAGTGGAAATATTGGGGAAAAAATTTCATCTCCTAAATAGGTAAATACATGAAATATACATATCTATTTTTGGCAAGGGAACAATGAAAATCAAGTCATTATATTCTGGTGAGGGGAATATTAACTGATGATGTTAACTAAAGAGAAATTAAGGAGGTTTATACTTTGGAAAAGGGAGGTTTATACTTCTCAGAAAGGGGAGCAGCTTATTGGGCAGCCGTTCCAACAGATTGGGAAGCAGAGCCCAGACCAGAAGAGACAAAAGGCAACAGGATTTTATATTCAGAGAGGTGGTCAAATATACATATTTAGTAAGCAATAGGAGGAGTCATGAATATTTATGAAGAGAAATCATGGGCATGTAATTGTGCTTCATCTCTGACGTCCAGTCATGGCTGGGAAATCAGTTTTAAGGTGTTTCTTGCCCCAGTTAACAGAGGACGTAGGATTTCATTTTTACTTCACAATGATAATAAATTGGTAAACCCGTAAGACAGTTTGCTGATAATCTCATAAAATAAAAAATGTTTATACACTTGAATCTGCAATTCATTTTTTTAATTCAAAAGCTTATAAAATCTCTGGAGTCAGGCTCGGTGCCTATAGCACAGTGGTTACCGCACCAGCCACATACACTGAGGCTGGTAGGTTCAAACCTGGTCTGGGCCAGTTAAACGACAATGACAACTGCAACAAAAAATAGCCAGGCATTGTGGTGGGCACCTGTAATTCGAGCTACTAGGGAGGATGAGGCAAGAGAATCCCTTAAGCCCAAGAGTTTGAGGTTGCTATGAGCTGTAATGTCATGGCACTCTACCATGGGCGACAAAGTGAAACTCTGTCTCCAAAAAAAAAAAAATATATATATATATA
>NW_003852409.1:13670533-13675953 GCF_000181295.1 Otolemur garnettii | reverse complement strand
TCAGCCTTCCAAGTAGTTGGGCTATAGGTTTATGCCACTACACCTGGCTAGTTTTCTACTTTGAGACAGAGTCTTGCCCTTGCTCAGACTGGTCTCAAACTCCTGAGCTCAGGCAATCCACCTGCCTTGGCCTAATATGTACATTTAAAGTTGTTTGAGTGTTATATTGTAATGTAAGCATTTCTGGCATACTCTCTTTCTCTCTCTCTTTTTCTGTCGTTTTTATTGAGACAGGGTCTCCCTCTGTTGCCCAGGCTATAGTGCATGGCATTATCATAGCTCACTGTAGACTCCATACTCCTGGGCTCAAGCACACCTCCCATCTTAGCCTCCCAAGTATCTGGGACTTCAGGTACATACCACACACAACTAATTTGTGTCCTTTTTATAGAGATGGGGTCTCGCCATGTTGCTCATCCATATCTATTAGTCTTCAACTTCTGGTCCTCCACCTCCCAAAGTTCAAGGATTACAGGCCTGAGCAATTGGCCACTTCTGGTGATCTTTAAACCTCTGACAATAGTATTTGTTTAGAGAAAACCAAACAAAGGGCTTTGCATGTGGCTTGAAGCAGGTTGGAGATCAGACCCAGGAGGCAAGATGGATGTGATAGCAAGAATTCAGAGGAAATAGGAAATCAGAACAAGAATTGATTAGAACTAACCCCAACCCTCCATGCCCTACCCGAGTGAAATATCCATAAAAGTAGTGTAGTGAGTGCTGGCCAACTAATTCTTGGAATTCACATAGATCATTTGCTTACTCTCTAACTCAGGTAGTTGTTTTACACTATTCACTTGGATACTTTGTATGCTTATGGATTTCCCTATTAAGACATCTCTCCACTGATCTCTGATTCTCAGTTAAAGGCGAAAAGGTCATGTGTAGATTAAGCATCATTGGCTTTTCCATCGTAGGTCTGATCCACCCAGAGACTGTTTTGACCATCAACTTTCTGAATGCACAACTTGTAAGACATACGTAAGTCAGTCTACAGATTGTGGGTACTTACTTAAAGTTGTGATTTATATTCATGAATTAAAAACACCCTTCTAGAAACTCTCTTCTCTAAGGTAAGGCCTGGTTGCTGAGAGGTGGTCAGCTCTTAAGATTTTACAAGTTGGAGTTTCCCAGGCTGGCTTACATCTGGCGCAGCTGGAAACTGGGAAAACAATTTCCGGATTCCTTTCTCCACATGATTCAGGGCCCAGTAATCTGTGCGGGGAAAGGAGAGATCAGGCAAGCACGGGGATAGGGACAGTGTCATGTGAGAACACTTGGCCCTTGGACTGTGTCTACTCCCTTTTTGGCCTAGTTCGTGGTGCCTGCTTTTCCTTCCTTTCCGCTCCAGGGTCCCTGGGCTTCCTGTGTCCGAGTGAGTTTCTTTCCTGACTGTTCCCCATTTATTTCCTTTCCCTGCATCCTAACACTTGGCCTCTCCTCTGCCAAACCCTTTAACATAAGGAAATGTGACCTGATTGCATTCACCCCAAGCTGCTCGAGAATCTTTTTAAAAGACCTTTAAAAACACCCAATGAAACATTCCAAAACCCAAGCAGCATTTCCTTATCTCATTGTTCCTCCTAGTGGAACTGTGTGCCTTCTTCTCTACATCAACAATGGGCATTGTACCATCCATATTGCCCTTTGTAATACATATTTAAATGGTACCAATATAAAGAAGTCAGACACTCAGACACTAGTCCCCAAACTATCATCTTCAATGAAAAGGAACAGCATAGGAAACCCTGTATTGGAAAGGGTGGTAAGAGCCTCTCTGTACAGGGGAAAGACAGAGTGGGAAAGTGAGAAAACGCCAGAGGACTGATCCCCTCTGCAAGGAAAGCAGTATGGCACAGGTGGCTATAAGATATAACTATGGGTACCCCAGTTGGTGGAGCCTCAAAACTTGTGCGGCAGTGCCCATAGCTCAGTGGGTAGGGTGCTGGCCACATACACCAAGGCTGGTGGGTTCGAACCTGGCCTGGGCCAGCTAAAACAACAATGACAAGGGCAACAACAATAATAAAAAAAATAATAGCCAGGCATTTGGTGGGTGTCTATAGTCCCAGCTACTTGGGAGGCTGAGACAAGAGGATCTCTTGAGCCCAAGGATTTGAGGTTGCTGTAAGCTGTGATGTGACGGCACTCTAGTGGAGGCAACAGAGTGAGTGAGACTCTGTCTCAAAAAAACAAACAGTTGGCTCAGCACCTGTAGCACAGTGGTTACGGCACCAGCCACATACACCGAGGGTGGCAGGCTTGAACCCAGCCCAGGCCAGCTAAACAACTGCAACAAAAAAATAGCCGGGCATTGTGGTGGGTGCCTGTAGTCCAGCTACTTGGAAGGCTGAGGAAAGAGAATCGCTTAAGCCTAAAAATTTGAGGTTGCCGCGACCTGTGATGCCACGGCACTCTACCAAGGGCAACATAGTGAAATTCTGTCTCAAAAAAAAAAAAAAAAAAAGAGAGTCAAGAATGGACTTGCACATTACTTTTCTTAATTAACAAGAACAAAGTCCTATGAGGTCCAAGTTCTGTGGTTCTTGGCTAAGGACTTTATCTCATTTAACAACTGAAGCATTTGAAAAATCTAGTAAACACTCCAGAGTTCATGGACTAATGGAGGCACGGAAAGACAAGGTACACGTTAAGCACGGCCTTGAAAACATGAAACATGCCTAATATACTTGGAATGTACACAGCTTGTTCACAGATAGAATGCTGGAAAACAGCGCCAGCAGGGTTGGGTCCCAGAAGACAGTGTTCACTGAGTCGACCAAGTAATTTCTTCTCATGAGTAACCTATGTTGTAAATGCAAATCTACTTTCCTTGTCCAGTGCCGCTCAACTCCCTTTCAATTTAACACAAAATGGAAAAGCATTTTTAGGCTTGGTGCAGTGGTGCATGCTTGTAATCCTAGGACACTGGAAGGCTGAGGCTGGTGGATTGCTTGAGTTCAGGAGTTCAACACTATTAACCTGAGCAAGAGTGAGACCTCATCTCTACTAAAAATAGAAAAACTAGCCAGACATCATGGCAGGCACCTGTAGTCCCAGCTACTTAGGCAAAAGGATTAATGGAGCCCAAGAGTTTGAGGTTGCTCTGAGCTATGATGACACCAAGGTTCTCTACCCAGGTTGACAGAGTACGATTCTCTCTCAAAAATAAAGAAATCATTTTGAACTCATGAGCTTAAGCAATGCACCTGCCTCGGCCTCCCAGAGTGCTGGGATTACAGTCATGAACCACCTTGCCCAGCCCCCTCAGAACTTTTAAACACAAGCTTTTAATTTAAGGAAAGAACCATAAGGATTTCAGTCATAATAGGGGGAAAACCCCAAATCTTGAAATTCTAAGAATCCTGATAATCCCAGAGATAGTCTTTGCAATAGTGTCTGGTTTACTCATCAAGCGTTTTAATATTGAGCACTATCCAATGAGAAAAAAGGCTTTTTCCTCTACAAGTTTGAGTGTATTAAATGACATATCCTAGCCTGGATGTAAATTCACCAACGATGATGGGGCTAGATTATGAAGGCATTTGACATTTCTATATACAGAAAAGTTAATTACTTTTTTAAGTAACCATTAAGATTATAAAGTGTTAAGATCATTTAAATATGGAGAATGTTAATAGCTTCTTCCACAGCGTATTAAAAGATTCTGCTGGGTTGGGATCATGGCCAACATAAATTCTCTTTAGAAACCACCACAATAGCTTATCACAAAATCAGCTAAAGCACACGTGCCCCCCTTGTCTTTGACGAGTCTCCAAACATCAGCTAAACATCTTCTGTACAGCTCCTTTCCTTTCTCCCTCTCCTCTTCTCCTACACTCCTTTCCACTTTTATTCTTCCCTTCTTTCGTTTCCTCCCGTCTTCCTTCCCTCCCTCCCCAGCTCTCTCTCCCTCTTTTCTTCCACCTCTCCTTCTTTCCCGCCTTCCTTCCCTCTTTCTCTCTTCCTTCCCTCCCTCCCTCCTTCATTTCCTTCCTTCCCTCCCTCCCTTCCTTCCTTGACCACTGCTTCAATTAATTTCCCAAGCAGACATTGCAGACTCAAATACCTTAGGAAACCAGAAGATAACACAAATGAGCAAAGCTGTAGCTATCAGAAACATTTTCTGACTCTGATAAGGCCCTGAGGAGCACAAGTGCCTGACTGCTCAGTAATTTACAGACTGGCTGAGATAAGGCAGGCAAGCACCAGAACTGTGTGTTCAGGTCGGCGCTGCTCTCCTGTGCTACACTTGGGCGTTTTCTTTACTTGCTTGGAATGGGTGAATTCACCCCAAAAAGGGAGAGTGAGAATTAGAGCTAGGAGGAGAGTTATATGTCACCCACACGGTTTTTCTCATTTCACAGCCTAGCAAAATGTCAGTCAAAAACCAGGGCTCTGGACCAAAAGGCCTGGCTCCAAATTTGTACCTGTCACTTACTGCTTTGTGACCTTAGGAGAGCTGCTCAGCCTCTCTGTCCCTCCAAACCCTCCCTTCCCATCTCCTCCAGGACACTGTCCCTGCAGCATCGATTTTCTTTCACCTCATCAAATATGCTCAGATTTTTTCCACTTAAATTTTTTTTAACGTGTATATGGTTAGCAATCCTGTGCCACACACGTAAAACTTTGTTAAGAGTTAGGTGTTTTTCCAGCTACTCGGGAGGCTGAGGCAAGAGAATCACCTAAACCCAAGAACTGGAGGTTGTTGTGAGCTGTGATGCCACAGCACTTTACTGAGGGTGAAAAAGTGAGACTCTGTCTCTTAAAAAAAAAAAAAGTTACATGTTTTCAGCAGGGTGCAATGGCTCACTCTGGTAATCCTAGCACTCTGGGAGGCTGAGGCAGGTGGACTGCCTGAGCTCAGGAGTTTGAGACCAGCCTGAGCAGCAAGACCCTGTCTCTACTAAAAATAGAAAAAGTAATTAGGCATCATGGTGGGTGCCTGTAGTAATTAGGCATCAGGGTGGACACCTCCCTCAGCCAGCTACTTGGGAGGCTGAGGCAAGAGGATGGCTTGAACCCAGGAGTTTGAGGTTGCTGTGAGGTATGATGTCACGCACACTACTCAAAGTGACAGTGAGACTCTATCTCCAAAAAAAAGAGTTTTCTATCACAATCATTGAAAAAAAAAAAAAAGAAAGCAGCCCAGTGCTGCTCCCTCAGCAGCTAGGGAGCCAGCCACATACACCGGAGCTGGCGGGTTCGAATCCAGCCCAGGTCTTCCAAACAACAATAACAACTATAACCAAAAAATAGCCAGGCGCTGTGGTGGGCACCTATAGTCCCAGCTACTTGGGAGGCTGAGGCAAGAGCATAGTTAAGCCCAAGAGTTTGAGGTTGCTATGAGCTGTGATGCCACAGCTCTCTACTGAGGGTGACAAAGTAAGATTTTGTCTGAAAAAAAAAAAAAAGGCTCA
>NW_003852409.1:13621007-13670229 GCF_000181295.1 Otolemur garnettii | reverse complement strand
TCCTCAATTCTCTGCTCCCCCTTGAAGCCAATCTTTTTTCTTCTTTTTTTCTTTTCTTTCTTTCTTTTTTTTCTTTCTTTTTTTTTTTTTTTTTTTTTTTGCCTCCCGGAGTGCTAGGATTACAGGCATGAGCCACTGTGCCTGGCCAGGCTTAGGTTTTTTACTTTATAGCATTTTTTAAAATTTTTGAGACAGTCTCACTTGGTCACCCTTAGTAGAGTACTGTGGCCATCTTAGCTCACAGTAATCTCAAATTCTTGGATTCAAGTAATCCTCTTGCCTCAGCCTCCCAAGTAGCTGGGAGGACAGGTACTTACCACAATGCCCAGCTATGTTTTTTTAAGAGAAGGGGTCTCGCTCTTGCTTTGGCTGGTCTTGAACCTATGAGCTCAGGCAATCCACCTCCCTCAGCCTCCCAAGTGTTGGGATTATAGGCATGAACCACTGTGCCCAATCCATTTTTTATTTAATTTTGATACAGAGTCTCATTCTGTCATGGGTAGAGTGCTGTGACATCATTATAGCTCATACCAACCTCAGTCTCCTGGGCTCAAGAGATTCTCTTGTCTCAGCTACTCAAGTAGTTGGGACTACAGGAACCCACCACCATGCCCAGCTAGTTTTTCTATTTTTAGTAGAAGTGAGGTGTCACTCTTATTCAGGCTGTTCTCGAAATGGTGAGCTCAAGTGATTCACTTGCTGTCACCTCGCAGAATGCTGGGGTTATATGCATGAGCCACCGCATCCAGCCAAGTGTAGGCATTTAAAGATTGTTGTGCCGTATGTGTTATGAGGAGGGAAAAAAGTGGCCAGGACCATGTAGAAGCTAGTGCAATACCTGGGTAAGAGACGATAAGGACTTCAACCAAGATAGTCATAGTGACGCAGAGATAAGAACAGTGAAATCAGATTCCAGACATAATTGGAAGGGCGCAGCTACACCAAGCACATGGCACAAAGCATTGCCGTTGGAAGGCATTCAACATATAATTAATTATCAGATGTACACCCCAATACTTCTGATTCTCATTACAATGAAATAGTCTTGTTAACTAGTTCAAAAAAAAATTCCCATTTGATCAGGGTTTTTAGGAAGTTACCGATAGGCACAAGTGATCCTCTTGTCTCAACCTTCCCAGTAGCAAGGACTACAGGCACCTGTCACAATGCCTGGCTATTTTTAGAAACAGGGTCTCACTCTTGCTCAGGCTGGTCTCAAATTCCTAAGCTCAGGCCTTCCACCCGCCTCAGCCTTCCAGAGTACTAGGATTACAGGCGTGAGCCACCATACCTGGCTTTAGGAAGTTACCTTTCAAAAACAAAGTAACACCTCAATAAAAAAGTACATTACATAATATAGTTTTCTTTTAGATTGAAAAGTATCATTTATTTATTTGTTTATTTGAGACAGAGTCTCATTCTGTCACCCTGGCATTGCAGCATCCTCAGTCTGTTGGGCTTGAGCAATCCTCTTGCCTCAACCTCCCAAGTAGCTGGGACTACAGGTGCCCATGACAACATCCGACTAGATTTTCTGTTTTAGTAGAAACAGGGACCTGCTCTTGTTCATGCTAGTCTCCTGAGCTCAAGCAATACACCTGCCTCAGCCTCCCAAAGTGCTAGGATTATAGACGTAAGCCACCACGCCCTAATAAATTGGACTTTTAAAACACTAAGCAAACTAGATTTTCCCATAAGGTGATTCCAAAAAGGATTTAGTACGTCACATGAAAGGATCACACTGACCCTTAAGTTTCTAACATTTACCATGAGTGAATTCAATGGGCCTTTTATTTTTCTCTCCTATTGTCTGTGGCATTCTTTTCCCTTTAACTCCTTAATCACAAACACAGCTATTCTCAGACATGTCACTTACACAGGAAATGTATGGCTGGACAGCTATTGATTCCCTCCATGAGAAACTTTGCACTATAGCCTTTTCTTTGCTCTGGATCTGTGAAGTTAACTGGCTCCACATTCCCCAAGAAACATGGAGGCAGAAGTGCTCATGTGGACCCAAGCCCACAGGTGCTCCAGCGCTGTGCTCAGGGGACATGCTCTGCCAGCAGGACTTTCCACAAGTTATCTTAACACCCTGTGTTTCAGTTTGCTAGTGTGTAAAATGGGGATAATTACATAGTATAGATATCACAGGTTTGTGTGACCACTGGGTAAGTTATTGCTTATAAAAGCCACAGAACATACCTTAATAGGAATGTTCTCAAAAGGTGTTAGCTATGTGTTATCATCATCATTTTTTTCTTTTTTTTAGAGACAGAGTCTTGCTCTGTCTGTCAGGCTAGAATGCAGTGGGGCCATCATAACTCGCTGCAGCCTCCAACTCCTGGCCTCCAGGGATCCTCCTGACTCAGTCTCCGAAAGTCTGGGATGACAGGTGGGAGACAACGCACCCGGCTCAGAACTATTCTTGACTGGTCTCTTCTCCTAGAGGATTGTAACTATTTTCCTGACATTACTTTTTTTTTTTTTTGAGACAGAGCCTTAAGCTGTTGCCCTGGGTAGAGTGCTGTGGCATCACAGTTCACAGCAACCTCCAACTCCAGCTCAAGCAATTCTCTTGCCTCAGCCTCCCAAGTATCCGGGACTACAGGCACCTACCACAACACCCGGCTATTTTTTGTTGCAGTTATCATTATTGTTTAGCTGGCCCAGGCCTGGGTGTATGTGGCTGGCGCCGTAACCACTGTGCTACGGGCACAGAGCCAGTTCTTTACCTTCTTAAAGCATTGATTTCTTCCCCTGCACTATGTGAAAAATAAGGGTACCTATCTCACGGTGTGAGTGTGAGGGTTAAATGGAATGATGCAGGAGTGTATAGCACATTTCCTTTTCTGGGAAAGAAGAAGGGGGAAGATAGATAGATGGGCGTTGTGGCAGGTGCCTGTAGTCCCAGCTACTCAGGAAGCTGAGCCCAGGAGCTGGAGGTTGCTGTGAGCTGTGACATCATGACACTCTACTGAGGGCGATAAAAAAAGGGGGGAGGGGTAAGAGGAGGAAATAAGGAAGGGAAAGAAGAAGCCAAGGAGAAAAGCAGGGAGAGAGGGAGGGAGGAAGGAAGGAAGAAAAGACAGAGCGAAGGAGGGAGGAAAAGGAGGAAGGAAGAAAGCACAGAAAGGAGGGAGGGAAACAGTGAAAGAAAAAAAGAAAATGAAAGAAGGAAGTGAAGGTCAATGATGGCAAATGGATAAAAATGTCTGATAAAAGCCACTGGAAGAGAAATATTTATTTTAATAAACTGTTAAATACTTTGAAAAATGCTTAGAAACAGGATGCCTATTTTTATTTAAAAAAGAAAAACATTTTTTTGGTCTCTTTTGCAATACTATTTCTCTTCAGTGGGATTTTCCTACGTAACTCATGGGATAAACTTAATAACCAACTTGGAAATTTTTTCATATTTGGGATTTGTTCATATTTTCCTTGTGAGAACCAACTAAAACACCTTAAGAATAGTAAAAATAATTCTTAGTGGATGAATGTTAGCCTATTTCTTTTTTTTTTTTTTTTTTTGGCCAGGGTTGGGTTTGAACCCGCCACCTCCAGCATATGGAGCTGGCGCCCTACCCTTTTGAGCCACCGGTGCCACCCACATTTGCCTATTTCTCAACTTGAGGTTTTGTCTTTAAAGTTTCAAAATGATTTATTCACATTCATTTAAAAAGATGGTCCCAGAATTTGAACCTGCTTAAATATGGTAAGCCACAAATGAGAGCATGTTGATACAACACTTCATAACTCGATTTTTTTTTAACCTAAAAATTAACATAGAAGTGCAGGCGTCTTAGGAAAATCTAAAAGGAGAAACTATTCCAAGCTCAAGTATGGTAGGTTTAGTAGTCTTGTAAGAAATATTGAAGAACATCTATATGCCGAATCTCTCCAGAGTCAAAGAAAGCTCTATTTTTCCCACTGGAGGACCAGCTTTCCTTATTCACTGAAGAGGCTATTCTGTTTTACCATATTCATTAATCACGGCAGTCGAATGATAATGAAAAATATAATCAGAATACTGATAGAATGAAGACCCAAGGAAAAGTCTGAAAAACAAGCTACTCTCTGGGCTTAAAATCTAATCATATCCCACCAGGTAAACTCCAGCTTGTCGTTTGGGTTTGTTTTTGAGACAAAGTCTCACTCTGTCATCCCAGGTAGAATGCTGTGGCATCATAGGTCACAGCAACCTCCAACTCTTGGGCACAAGCAATCCTCTCGCCTCAGCCTCCCAAGTAGCTGGGATTATAGGCACCCACCACGACGCCCAGCTATTTTTTAAAGATGGGATCTGGCTCTTGCTCAGGCTGGTCTAGAACTCCTGAGCTCAGGCAATCCACATGCCTCAGCCTATCTGAGTGCTAGGATTAGAGGCCACTGTGCCTAATTCCAGCTTTTCATTTGCAGAACAAATGCAGAGTTATGCAAAAGCTCCCTTATTGATCGGGATGGTGAGGTCTGCACATTGGGCACCATCATTTTGTTCTGGGACAAAGCAGTATGACATTGTCATGAAGAGCAAGGACTGCCTGGGTTAAGAGCTAGGCTGTGACCTTAGACGAGTTACTTAATCTCTCTGCATTTCATGTTCTTTCTCTATAAACTGGAGATACTCACAGTACCTGCCTCACAGGGTTGTTCTAAGAAATAAATAATATAATTCCCTAACCACCCACAGCAATGCCGGACACGTGGACAGTTGGCAGTAAATGTTATCTAGTATTCTCATTGTGTATTGGATCACACTGAAGATCATTAGAAAACACACAGTGCTGGGGATCAAAACTCACAATCTATGAGTGTATGGAGAGGATGATGACGGCTCCACTACCCTCCCCTCTAGCTGAAATCCTGGGAACTGTAGCTGCTGGTGCCTCTTTCTTTCCAGAAATACACCAAAGCATGCTGAGTTAACGTAAATGGCACATCTCCTTTGTCTCATTTCTTTTTATTTATTTTATTTTTATTTATTTATTTATTTATTTGAGACAATCTGTCGCCCTTGGTAGAGTGCTGTAGCGTCACAGCTCATAGCAACCTCCAACTCTTAGGCTTAGGAGATTCTCTTGCCTCAGCCTCCCGAGTAGCTGGGTGCCCGCCACAACGCCTGGCTATTTTTTGGTTGCAGTTGTCATTGTTGTTTAGCAGGCCTGGCTGGGCTCGAACTCACCAGCCTCAGTATACGTGGCCAGCACCTACTCACTGAGCTATGGGCGCCAAGCCTATTTTATTTTATTTTTTATTAGTTGGAACTCATTGAGGCTTTTGTTAGGTAATGTCCCTCTTATAATTGTGTCCCACCCCCAAGAGATGTGATTCCCCCCCTCCTTTGTCTCATTTCTAAGGAAGAAGCAACTGTTAAGATGGTAGTGAGCCCCAAAGACCCCAAACAGCCCAGCTCATGGCACGCAGAGCTACTGGTCTTCTGGAGCCTGTTCTCCCAGCCAGTGAATCAGTCACCTCACCAGAGTTCGTGTCTTCTTTTTCCATATGCAATTTACATGTGTGTCGTGACTTTTACCACATGTATTTTTAACTACTGGATAAGTTTTCACTACAACAGAAAAAGGCAAGGGGAAGGCCTTGGAGAATGGGTAGGAGGAAGAGATGGAAAGGCATCTGATAATTTATCAGCTAGGAGCCCCAGGCACTCAACTGAGCAATCTGAAGCATTTACATGGACCATCCTTCCTATTGTTGGGGCTCTGAAACCAATATCCCCAAATACTGAGCTTTGACCCAATGAACTGAAGACGGCTTAAGGTCTCCCCACCCCCTTCCCACCATCCTTTGTTTCTTCCTAAGCACAAGATGAAGTTGCTCTTTGAAGTTCCCTTACCCAACAAGGAAGAAAACAATCACCTCCAGTGCTTTCACTGAGTTTTCACTAATGGAACTCTTATCACAGGAAGAAAGATTGAAATCTGGACAGATTTTTGTCACAAACCATTGTGTGCTCATGGGCCTAACAGACTTTATCTCAGGCCATTGTATGTCTCCAAGCCCCCTGAACGCCCCCAAATCATTTACTACATCCTTAAAATCAGCCATGCCTCTCCATCTCCCTTTCCCCAAGAGGAGGCTCATAGAACCATCTGTCCCCCACTGTATGGCAGCGCTAACGAACTTGTATGCCTTTCTCCAATTAATCTGCCTTTGTCAGCTGATTTTTCAGTGCATCTTCTAAGGGCAAAGGAGCTTTTAGCTTGGCCTCTACCCTGGGAATCCAACAGCTGTTCCTGAGAATCACCCTCAAGATTTGTGAAACCTTCTGACACCTGACTTGCTGCTGAAGATGGACAAGGCCTATTATAAATGGCCACACGACTCCTACCCAGGATTTCAGACAGAGAATTTGGGATCACTCCAAACCCTCAGGGACATGAATGATAATTTATTCACACATTAACTAAATGCGAACTAGATTGGCTACCTTCCAACAGCACTAACGACCACTAGTCATTCTGTCAATGGTTCTGTGTTTGCTTTGGGAGGCTTAGTTCCTTCAGAAGTCACTGAGTTTGGTATTTGCAAATGAGCCCTGTTTTCAAAACTAGCTGGACTGGGGCAGGTTATTCTTAAGAAAATAGGCTTACCAGAGATGTTGGCATGGATGTGGAGAAAAGGGAACACTGCTACACTGCTGGTGGGAATGCAAATTAATTCCTTCCTTTAGGAAAGACATTCGGAGAATACCTAGAGAACTAAAAATAGACCTGCTATTTGATCCTGCAATTCCTCTATTAGGTATATATCCAGAAGACCAAAAATCGAATTACAACAAAGATATTTGTATCAGAATGTTTATTGCAGCCCACTTCATAATTGCTAGGTCATGGAAGAAGCCCAAATGCCCATCGACCCACAAATGGATCAATAAATTGTGGTATATGTACACCATGGAATATTATGCAGCCCTAAAGAAAGATGGAGACTTTACCTCCTTCATGTTTATATGGATGGAGTTAGAAAATGTTCTTCTTAGCAAAGTATCTCAAGAATGGAAGAAAAAGTATCCAATGTACACAGCCCTATTTTGAAACTAATTCATAGCTTTTATAGGAATGTCATAACCTAATTATAGCCTTAGAATATGGGAAGGGGGTGGGAGAGGGGAGGTGAGGGGGGTGGATGGGGGGAGGGAGGGTGATGGGTGGGGTCACCTCTATGGTTTATCTTACAAGGGTACAAGTGAATCTTTCTAAAAGCAGAGTATGAATGTCTTGACTCAATAACTAAGAAAATGACATGAAGGTTATGTTAACCAGTTTGATGAGAGTGTTTCAAAATGCATGTGAAAACAGCACACTGTACCCCATGATTGCATTAATGTACACAGTTATGCTATAAGAAATAATATAGGAAATTTGAATGGGAAAAAAAAAAGAAAATAGGCTTAAAGAAGAGACTAGTGATTAAAATGCACCAATTCAATAATTTAATTACTTCATTCTCCAGGGTAACTTCTGTAGGATCCAAGTTTATGCTTTTGTGAACTATGGTAGTGGATAGACTTCAGATCTTACAAATAATTGAATCTATTACTAATTGGGAGAGCAGGAGGAGGGGAAAAGTGTAGAGAGAAAGGACGAGCAAGAAAAACAATAGGAAATAACTTCCGAATCTTTTAATATTTTGTTTGAAGTTCATACTATTAAACAGTTTCTTTGTTTATTTATATTTTTTTGAGGCAGTGTCTCACTCTGTCGCCGGGGTGTCATAGAATGCTGTGGTGTCATAGCTCACAGAAACCTTCAACTGTTGAGCTCCAGTGATCTTCTTGCCTCAGCTTCCCAAGTAGCTGGGACTAGAAGTGCCCACCAGAACGTCTGGCTAGTTTTTAAAGATGGGGTCTTGCTCTTCCTCAGGCTGGTCTTGAATTCGATCAGTTCACCTGCTTCAGCCTCTCAGAGTGCTAGGGTTACCAGCGTGAGTCCCTGGGCCCAGTCCCTGAACAGTTCTTTTTAAAGGCAGGTAACACTTCATGATATCTAGACTGACCCTTCACATCCCTTCTTCATTATATCCAAGAGCCTGGACATTACAAGTTACTACTATTAAAGCATTTTAAAGGGTAGAAAGTCATTAAAATTCTACAAAATATTCAATGTGTCAATTAATCTATTCTTAAAATGATTTGAGAGTAAGGTCAAAATTAAAACAACTAAATAGACCCATACATTTTGCTGTACTTAATAAAAAAAGATAATATATTTAAAAAAAAAAACAGGTTTATCTGCAACTGAGCTCTAAAATACCAGCATCAAGGGTCAGTTTCTTTCTTTTTTTTTTTTTTATTTCAACTTTATTACTTTGAAGGTTTTTTTTAAATTACTTCTTCCTCCTGTAGTGTTTTCTTGCCCCCCAAGGAGCTGGGATCACAAGGTCCGGCTGTCTCATTGTCCTGTTGTTGTTGTAGAGACAGGGTCTCACTCTGGCTCATTTGGCTCAGGGGGGTCTTGGCTGGTCTTGAACCTCTGAGCACAGGTGATCCACCCACCTCAGCCTCCCATAGCGCTGGGACTACAGGCGTGAGCCACCACGCCCGGCCAAGGGTCAGTTTCTACAGCTTTACCATCATTAATCGTTTCTGTTCTGGAATGCTCAAAGTGTGCATGGAAGGAAATACACTGATGTCCTCAGGAAATATTTGTGAATGTGTCAGAACACTGTTGGGAAAATCCAGGCCAGTGTCATCTATTTTAAGTGGTAGCCATTTAGAGATAGGGGATTTTACCAAGTAATAGAGCTGGTAAAAGCACAAGACTATTTCATCAGCATTTTAAAACTTGGGATGATGAAGTGATGGGCCGAAAATGAAACCAGGCTAATGCTGACAGCCTGGCTAAAATGAAGGTTCAGAAAAGTCATGATATGCCCAGAATGAGGTAAAGGGATTTTTTTAGTTCAAGAGAAAACAAACAATAAACAGAGGGCAGAGTTGCTCAGAGTCTCACTTTGTAGAGAAAACAATGACGTGCCAATCTTGACATGGGTCAGGTTTGGAAGCCTTGATTCCTTGGGGAAAAAATGTATCGGGAGACATCCATTGATAGGTAATCAGCACACTGTGTGTACTTAAACGACATATCTATCTAGTTTAAAGCTTAATATAATGCACCAATATCCCTAAATGAAAAACAGTCACGGTTAAAAAAAAAATCCAAACCCACAAATAATCCCAAACCACAATAATTAAAATGCATTAATCCATTTCCTTAACCTCTTTTGCAATGCTCTTCCTGCCTAGGTCTGCTTGACTTGGCAAATAAAAATATAGGACACTCAGTTAAATTTGATTTTTAGGTTACAACAAATACTTATTTAATATGAGTATATCCCATGCCATTTAATTGCAATTTAATGGGACTTCCCAGTATTTTATTCTGCTAAGCTACTTTTGCCCTATCCTTGGAGCTCCCCTGCTTTAGTTAGTAAAAAAATAAAATTTCAGCCGAGTATGGTGGCTCACACCTATAATCTTAATACTCTGGGAGGCTGAGGGTGGATTGCTTGAGCTCAGAAATTTGAGACCAGCCTGAGAAAGAGTGAGACCCTGACTCTAACAAAAATAGAAAAAGTAGCCAGGCATCATTGTGGGCACCTGTAGTCCCAGCTACTTGGGAGGCTGAGGCAAGAGGATCACTTGAGCCCAAGAGTTTGAGGTTCAGCTATGATGATGACGATGCCATTGCACTCCACCCAGCGTGACAGAGTGAGACTCTATCTCAAAAAATAAATAAATAAATAAAAAATAAATAAAACTTGCAGTCATTAATTCCCAAATAGAGAGGCTGTCAAGTGTCTTTCTACCTGGGTTCAAAGCCTGATGATCACTTTGAGCTCTTGGCCAAGTTACTTTACTGTGGCACAATCACCCATCAGGGATGAGTCACAGTCCCTCCTCAGTAGTAAAAGCACCTCCTCACCTTACTCCTTGGGGTGTAGATGAGATTGTGCATGTAAGGGTCTGGCACAGTACTCAGCTCATAGAAAATGTTCAATTGCGATTAGTTATTTATTATTGTTGGCAAGAGAACACGGTGAAGAAATCAAATGGCAGAGAAGAAGGTACCTGAGATTTTTTCACTTGCCAAGAATATTCCTTACCTATACATAGATAATTGGGAGCTGTCAGTGGTTATGACTTCATTTATTTGGCATTCATTTCCTCTGACAAAGGAGCAGCACATACAAATAATAAATAACAGATATTAACACGATATATTACAGTGGACAACAGAGACCTTCACGTCTCTTTTAAAGAAAATTTAAGACAGTGAGTCTTAAAGAGAGGTTACTGTGACAACTGACCTATATAGTCCTGGTATACCTCATACCCACCACCATCAACCCCCTCTGAATTCCACTACCCTAAATAGTTTCAAGGATTAAAAAAAAAAAAAAAAAAAGAACTCTGTGATAAAATATTTCCTTGGGAAAGGAAGCAAATTTAGAGTGATCTTTCTGTATGTGCGCAATGTCATACCAGGATTTCTGGTCCCAAATGTGTCTTTTTGTCCAGAGATCCTGCAGAAAACAATCCTCCTTGATGTCATCATCATCAGATACAAAGGGCAACTGGCTTGACACCACTGGCAACAATAGATCTTCAGCAGAATGGCTTTTTTAAAAGCAAAGGCCAAAGAAAGTTTAACCTGTGGCCTCTATTCACCACCGGAAGAGTCTAAATGCTTTCCCCCTTTTGTAATGGAAGAACATCTGCCCTTGCCAAAGAATAATCTCTCTCCAGGCAAGAAGTTTTATATACAGAGAAGCAACGTTCTATTTGGTGTGTGGCTTTCTCCAGTCCTCCATTAGAAAACGTATCCTTTTCAAATGGTTTTACAACCAGAATCTCTCATTTGCCTAAAGGATATCTACCAACCTTATTTCTGGTTCAGGGGTCAATGAGAACTATTGCATATGTAAACAAGAGCACTAGACTTCACTTTAAGGAAAATAAATTCTAGGGTGCTAGAATTTTCTGTGCCCCTTTATGCAAATGCTGAGTTTTTAGTTTTATTGCACACACAGTAAGAGTGCAAGGTAAAGGCGGCACTCAGGATTTAGTGGATTTGATTAAAGTGACAGCCACATCACAAAGTTTCAATCCTAGCAGCACTTCTTTAACGTAGATTATCTGATGTCGTTTTGTAGGGCCACCAGATAAACAAAACTCAAAAAACCCCAAAACAATGTAGCGTCAAATAGATGCAAGTTGGGTCTCACAGAAACGAAGCAGCTGAATAAAGCCAAGACGAGACAAAATAAAAACAAACAAACAAAATAACCAAGATATTTCCAGTGTGCTGCCTCTGGGCAGTTCACTCCCCAGAAGAGAGGAAGTGCTGTATTCAGGAATTTCTTGTGAAAATCTATAGTGTGTCCCAAAAGTTGCCCATAAAGTCACCCTACATGGGGGGGAAAATGGGAAATTGTAGCTAAATGCACCTTTATTTACAAAATTTTTCAAAATATTTATAAAATATTGTCTACATGTTGGTCACCTCTTTGAAAAAAATTTCCCATGTGGGAGTTTCCTACCCTTTATTTTGGAGCCCTAAGTTGTTTGGGGTTTTTTTTGTTTGTTTGTTTTTTGTTTTTAAGACAATGTTTCAATCTCTTGCCTGGGCTAGAGTGCCCTGACAAAAATAACATTAACAAGCAAATAGATTTTTTGACCAGCCTTGACCAGCCTAACTCTGGTAGCAACCTCAAACTCCTGGGGCTTAAACCATACTCCTGCCTCAGTCTCCCCAGTAGCTGGGACTATAGGTGCCTGGCTAATTTCTCTATTTTCTTTTTTTTTTTGGAGACAGAGCCTCAAGCTGTCCCCCTGGGTAGAGTGCTGTAGCATCACAGCTCACAGCAACCTCCAACTCCAGGGCTCAAGCTAGTCTCCTGCCTCCACCTCCCAAGTAGCTGGGATTACAGGCGCCCTCCACAACATCCGGCTATTTTTTGGTTGCAGCCGTCATTGTTGTTTGGCAGGCCCAGGCTGGGTTTGAACCCGCCAGCTCAGGTGTACATGGCTGGCGCCTTAGCCGCTTGAGCCACAGGCACCGAGCCAATTTCTCTGTTTTAAATAGAGACAGAGTCTCCCTCTTGCTCTTGTTCTCTTGCTCAGGCTGGCTTCCAACTCCTGAGCTTAAGGAATCCGCCTGCCTAGGCCTCCCAGAGTGCTGGGATCATAGGCTGAGCCACCACACCCAGCCTGGAGCACCACTCTTAAATCTACATAAAATGATTGTCTTTCTAGCTTGCCTTGTCCAGACAATATTAAAATGCTAGTTGAGTTCTGGCCATCATACTGGCTTTTTACTATTAATAGCACATATTGAAAATCTCTTTGAGAAGGGAAGACTAGATAGACGAGATAGACTAGACTAGATAGACTAGAAGACTAGAAGACTAGCTAGCATTAAGCATGAAATGTGACATCTACGTGGTGGTGGGGAGCCAGGACAGTAGAGAATGGACAGCTAGCATTTTATGTGGATAGGCTTTCAGATGGGGAAGATGAAAACGTTCTGGAGGAGGCTGGATAGTGGTGATGGTTGCAGAATGGTATGAATGTACCAGTGCCATAGAACTGTACACTTAAAAGTGGTTCAGATGGCAAATTTTGTGATATATGTATTTTACCATATTAAAATAACATTAACAAGCAAATAAAATGATTAGATTTTTTTAAAAAGCTAGATGTGAGGAGAAAATAGAAATAAGAGAAAGAAGGAAAAGAAATAGAAAGAAGGTGGCATCTCAAGGCATACTCAAGGAGTAGATGCCGGCCCCATATATCAGGGGTGGCGGGTTCAAGCCCGGCCCTAGCAAACTGCAAAAAAAAAAAAAAAAAATTAATAATAATAAATAAAAAGAAGAGAGATTGATGAAATACCATCATCCCACTTCCTCCAGCCCCTCGGAGGGCAGTGGTGGAGGATGGGGAGAGGGCAGTGATCTCAAAGGAGACAGGTGAGCTGAGACGCTCTTCCCACCACAGCCTTGAAGAAGGTCCTTCACTCAGAAAACATTCACTGCGTACTGGCAATGAGAGGGTACTCTTGATTCAAAAAGTAAACAAAGACCAGGGGCTGTGGCTCATGCCCGTAATCCCCTAGCATTCTGGGAGGCCCAGACCGGTAGATCGCTTGAGCTCAGGAGTTGGAGAACCCATCTCTAAAAAATAGCTGGGCAATGTGGCGGGCACCTGTAGTCCCAGCTAGTTGGGAGGCTAAGGCAAGAGGATTGCTTGAACCCAAGAGCTTGAGGTTGCTGTGAGCTATGAGACCACTTTGGCACTCTATCCTGGCAGTAAAGTGAGATCCCGTTTCAAAAAAAAAAGATAAACATAACTATAGGCAAATGAACTTTGAGCAGTGGCTAGTTATTACCTAGATGAGGTAGGTGACGTTTTGACCACTCAGGCTACTATCCTATCTGTCATTTAATCTCACCATGGTAAGATCTGCTTGCTCTCGCTAACATTTGTAAAGAAAGATAACATAAATTCAACCTTCACACCACAAAAGATAGCTTGAATACATTCCTCTCATCCCGTATGTCCTTTTGTGCGACATTTACTAATGAATCCCAGAGTAAAATTCGCCAGTTATATCTCAGTATAAAAAGGGACCTTACTTTTTGTTTTTCAAAGAAAAATTCAGAAATGGCATATATTTAAATCCTAATCATTCAGGCCAAAATGTGAAAAAGCCCCCTCACCTCCCACTTTTGTTAATAAACACATGAGCAGAATTCCAAGAGAGGAGGGTCATTCCTTTAGGTCTAATCCAGTAATAGGTAGGAAGTGGTCGATTCATTGGTAATTTTTGTTAGAGATTCCTTAAGCTAGGCAATAATTACAAATTCATGCATCTAATTTGAACAATGGTGATTAAATAGATTTCCAGATGACTCAGTTTATAAACCTTTAGCCATTAGCTTTCCAGCTGGAGTGGGCGATGTGCTGCTGCCTTCCTGCTGACATTACTGAAAATCTGAGTCAAGATCAAAGTTACTTCACGCCACTCTGACCTTCCTTCACAATGCACAGTTCAGAATTTTCCAATGGGTTTCCCTGTGCCTGTGGAGGTTACCACTTGCAAACAGCTTATGCATAGATATTCCCTGGAGACCCTACCACGGACCCATTGGAAATTACATCTCAAAATCTGGCCTTCAAGCAGTTTCCTAATCCAGAATTTCCTAAATCTCAGAAGATCTTATTGTCTGGGTGAAACACCCAAGACTTCAGAGAATAGGGCGGGACCCAGCTGGGTAGACTGGCAGTGCCCATTTTGCCCCCAGAAATGCACCTCGGGAATCAGCCCAAGGAGCCCTTACCTTGACAGTCATGTCTGGGGTGGACGTTCCTGTGGCATTCGAGGCTGACTCCTCTCTCTTTAACTGTGCACTCTCCCACCCGAGTCCTGGAAAAAAAAAAGTGCCATTTGAACCAAGTGATTCGGCTGACATAATAGACACACAGCTGTCATTTCTTTGCTTTATTTTTCATAGTTTTTAAGAGATAGGGTCTCACTGACAGGTATGATCATAGTTCACAGGCCTGAACTCCTGGGCTCAAGTGATCCTCAGAAGTCTCTGGTATAGGTGGGACCACAGGCACATGCCACCACACCCAGATAATTGTTCGATTTTTTATGTTTTGTGGAGATAAGATCTTGCTATGCCGCCTAGCTGGTCTCAAATTCCTGGCCTCAGGCAATCCTTCTGCCCCAGCCTCTGCAAGTGCTGGGATTACAGGTGTGAGCCACCTCACCTGGCTACATAGCTGTCATTTCTCAGATTCCACTCACTTGTGACTTGTGAAGGGAAACTACTGAGGATGACCCACAGTCCCTTACCTCCTGGCAGTTAGAGGGCCAGGAAAGCTGCCTTTGTGTGATCAGATAGCACCTCTTTTGTTTTTTACCTAATCTCCCACTTTAGAGTCCATTGTCTAACTCTGGGTGTCTTGTGGAGAATTCTATTTCTAGCCCGGGGGGGAGAGGAGTTTGCAACAGAAACAGGCAGGTAGGCGCCCTGGCTGAGGCCTGTAATCCTAGCAGTCTGGGAGGCTGAGGTGGGTGGATTGTCTGCACTCACAAGTTCCAGACCAGCCTGAGACAGAGTGAGACCTCATCTCTAAAAATAGCCAGGTGTTGTGGTGGGCACCAGTAGTCCCAGCTACTCTGGAGGCTGAGGCAAAAGAATTGCTTGAGCCCAAGAGTTTGAGGTTGCTGTGAGCTGTGACGTTACAGCACTCTACTGAGGGCTTAAAACTGAGACTCTGTCTCAAAAAAGAAAAGAAAAAAGAAACAAGCATGACCTCAAAGCCTAAAATATTTATGCATGGTAAACAGTATTTGCCAATCATGATTTAACATAATAGCAGGCAGTTGGAGTTTTAGAATTTGGGCCTCATACTGATGTTTCATTTGGGACTTAAAGTCAATCCCAGTATGCAGAAATACACACAATACCAGCTAGAAATGACTCCAGATTTTTCCCGGTTCTCAGGTGCATATACCTCCTGGAAATCACTGAAAGTTTATTGTTACTTTTAAAGGGACATGTCCTCTGTCTAAGTCTTGAGAAATTCAAGTGTCCCTTTCTTCCAAAGTTGCCATATTATGTCCAAGAGTGGACATCTGGCAAGATACAAAATTTTGTTCTAACTTCAAAGAGATCAGGAACTGGTGTTCTGAAATATCTTTGAACCGAATATAGTAAAACTACACTGATTCAGATGCAATTATATGTGTGAATAGAGCTGGATTTGTCTACATAAAGTGAAAAGTTTGAAATAACATCAAATATATTTTTTAAAACATGGGAGGTAAGTTTATTGCAAGAAAAATCATCTTAAAGGCTAATAAAGTATTAATAGTACTTGGTAGAGTTTCTTAGAGTCTACGCTGTGTAGCAAGTACACATTTTATAATTTGTATAATAACTTGCCAGTTTGAAAATGAGTGATCATAAAGTATTGAAAAGATTATTTTCTTAGGTAGGTTAAAATTATCTGTATACTATTTGCTTATATTATTGATTTCCTTAACAAATAATTTTTTTAAAAAATAATTCAAAGACAATATTCATCCCACACCTGTGCAAATAATCCAAATCCCAAAATTCCAACTATCTAGCATTATGTTAAATCGGGATGAGCAAACGCTTTCTGTTTGCTACAGAGTGAAGGTTTCAGGCTTTGGGGTCATGCCATCTCCCTTGTAACTCCTCTATCTGTCCTTGTAGAGTGAAGGTATATCAACGGTATATCAACAAATGGGCATGGGTGGGTCCCAATAAAATTTTATTTACAAAAACAAGCAGTGGGCTGGATTAGTCCCATGAGAGATACTTTCCTAGCCTCTGTGCTAAATCTAGAAACCAGAGATGGGCTGGGTGTGGTGGTTCAGGCCTGTAATCCTCACACTCTGGGAGGCTGAGGCAGGTGGATGGCTGGAGCTCATGGAGTTCAAGACTTAAGCAAGAGAATTGCTTGAGCCTAAGAGTCGGAGATTACTGTGAACAATGATGCCACGACACTCTACCCAGGATGACAGCTTGAGACTGTGTCTCAAAAAAAAAAAAAAGAAAGAAAGAAACCAGAGATGTATAAGTTTGTTAAAAGTCAAACTTTCTAGTAAGAATCAACTGAAAAACCGGGTGGTGAATTACTAATAATTGTTTGAAATTACATGATACTTTAAGATAATATGAAATTATTTAAATTCTAATATACTAACATTGGTTACAGTTCCTTCTTTTACGTTATGGATCCTTAAGAGCCTTATTTTATAAAATACATGCACAATGGATTATACTCAAGATCTGTGCGTTATAATTCACTGCAAGGTACAAATAGTTGCCAGCTCTGGCTAGGTTGCAGAAATTGGGTCAGAGGACTTTGGTGACTTGACCTACACTTTCTTCTCATGAAACTGCTGTACAGCGGCTGTCGGCCTTGCTTAAATGCATATTTCTGGAAGAAAAAAATCTCTGCTCCTACATGAATAGATTATTTCCTTGACATTCCTTGCATTTAACAGATTTACAAGCCCTTCTGGTTTAAGCCACTGTTGGTGTCTGTTGGGTCCGGCTGGCAGGACATGAGGGACAATTATATGAAATTTAGTTTGCATAATGGTTTGAATTACTGTTTTGGCAAATATTCATCCCCCTCCTCTCCCACTGTGGGAGACATTTTCTTCCCCACCCCACTGATGTTTGCTTAAGCTGATAATATAAGCAAAGATTTGCAATGGGCTTGTGTGAGCCTTGCCCTCTTGCACTTCTGCTACAGCATGAGAAGAACATGCCCAGTTAACCTGCAAGGGAGTGAGAATCATAGGGAGTAGACCAGGACCCAATCTTTGCCTTGAAGCCAAGTTAAGTCTAGATCAGCCAACCCCCAGCCAACTGCATATGCAGGACAACAACATTTGGGATAGTTTGTCAAGCAGTTATTACTGTAACAATAGCTTGTAGGTATAATCTAAAACCAAGATTAAAATTATAAATGAAAATTATTTTGAATCATGCATTTTAAATATTTTTATTTAAAGAGATGAGGATCTTGCTACATTGTCCAGGCTGACCTCAAACTCCTTGGCTCAAGCTATCCTCTTACCTCAGCCTCCTGAGTAGCAGGGACCATGGCTATATGCCCACCATGCCTGGCTTAAGTAATTTTACCATTAACAATACAAATGTAACTCTTTGTTGTATAAAAATTTTACTTACAAATATCGATTTTCATCTATATATGTTATTCCACTTTGGTAAGGATTTTTTTCTCTGCTACAATCATTCCTTTTGTAGGCAGTACTATATTAGAGGTAACATGTCAATAAGAAAAAGATGTGGGACATAAATATCTACATATTCTCAACACTTTAGCTAGCTATCAAGAAAACACTTCAACGGGCAGCACTTATAGCTCAGTGGGTAGGGTGCCGGCCATATACACTGGGGCTGGTGGGTTTGAACCTGGCCCGGGCCTATTAAAATAACAATGACAGCTTCAACAAAAAAATAGCTAGGCATTGTGGCAGGTGCCTGTAGTCCCAGGTACTTGGGAGGGTAAGGCAAGAGAATCGCTTAAGCCCAGGCATTTGAGGTTGCTGTGAACTGTGATGTCACAGCACTATACTGAGGGCAACATAGTGAGACTCTGTCTAAAAAAATAAATAAATAAAAATAACTTATTTATTGTGCTGCGTCATGACGCAATTCTTTCCTCACTCTTGTATCTACAGTGGGGATGTGCTCTACACCATTGTCTTGGGCTGGTATTATCTAGTGGGAACAGAACCAGGGCCCACATTTGGACCTTGGGGTAGAGAGAAGAGAGTGGCCATGTGCCCCTGGCAGTTCCTTACAAATGTGGAAACTGAGAAGGACCTGATGCTAGTAGGGCTCCAGGCTGATTTTATTTCAATACCAAAGGTCAGGAGCCACTGTCATCTTGAGGACTAAGAAATGAAAGAGGAACACTTCTTTGTAGGAGGATGCTTATGCATTTCAAAATACCACTTCCCTTTTTGAAAATGGTGATTTCCATTCCCCCAACTTGAAAATGCATTCTGTTACCAGTGGGTAAGAGTGAGAAGGGACACTAAGAAAGGGGCTTCAAGCGGGTGGGAGGAAAACCTGGCCTGCTGAACCAAAAAGTCTAGAGGGCCCATAAGGATGTAGGTTTGAAGTAACCTAGGTAACCAATGACCAATAGAAAGAGACAATCAATGACCAGTAGAAAAGGGCAATACTGCCTGGAAGCACAGAGAGGCCAATGAAAGACATGTGGCCAATTTCGCTGGAGAGAGTATTTATACCCTGCAGGCCTTTCATCTCTGTCTCTTTCACCTTCTTTTCTTCATGAGAGGGACCCACTTCTGACTCTGTTTGAAAGTGCTCTAAACTTTCTCTTTGTTCTTCTTAAATAAAATTCCTCTCTGTTCCACTGAAACTTGTGCAGGTCACTTTTGCTCTCTATTCACACTGCCGGTGCTGCTCCAGTTTTATTTTCTATTTTCATTCATTTTTGCTTTCAATTACCGCTGTGCCTTGGTTGAACTTTCTAGCTCAGTTGAGTAATTGAATCAGGTCAGTGGAGTTCAGGGAACTGTGACCCCCAACCCACAGCAAGAAGGATAGCTTAGCATGCTGGTTTGCAACCCCCTCAGCTCTAGAATTTCATCGATGAATTTTTTTTTTTTTTTGAGACAGAGTCTTACTTTGATGCCCTTGGTAGAGTGCCATAGCTCATAGCAACCTCAAACTCTTGCGCTCTAGTGATCCTCCTGCCTCAGCCTCCAAGGGGTTGGGACTACAGGCACCTGCCACAACGCCCAGCTATCACCAATGATTTTCGATAACTGTTTTTCCACATATTTTACTTTCAAACAACTATTTTCCCCTTCCTACCTTTGCTCAAATTGTTATTTATAATGTACTTGAGAGGAGACATCATATTTATATTATTCTCCTATACTCCCTGGCAATAGTACTACAATTTTCATTTTGGTGTTAAAATACAGTATCAAATCTTGAGGAAAAAAATATCATCCTTTGCCCAGAAGAAAATAAATTTGCATTTCCCTGCAGTAGGAATAAATTGAACCCGTCTACGTGTAGCTGAGCTCATAAATATTCCATGAGAGAGAGTTTTACAAAGATCTCTCAGGAATAAATAAAATTAGCCACCATGATTTTTTTCTATTGCTTTCTATACATCTTCTCACCTAGCTGCAGAATCAGACGAGTAAGTCCATTAAGCTAAAGTTCTGGTTCTCTAAAGCCACCACCTTTGCCTCTGTTCCCAGGACATGCTCTGTTGACTTACACAGCTCCTCACTCCGCCTTGTGTTTCTGTTGAGACTTGTGTGTGTGAGGGTCGACAGAGCAGTGCAACCAGAATGGAGGAGCTGAGCTCAAGTTCTGGCTGGAACAGCAAGGGACACACACACACAAGAGTTTGCAGGGGGAAGGATTTGGGCTGGCAGCAGGTAGCCATGAAGGCTTGTAGACAAAATTGCTTTGCATGTTTGCAGAAAGGGAGACCGAATGTGACACTGAACAATGAGGAGTGGGCAGCTGAAGAGGCCCGGTGGGGAGCAATGGACAGTGTTCCAGAGAAAACCACTGAGTGACTTTCTTAAATAGAAGTAACCAGGCATTATGACTCATACCTATAATCCCTGCAGGCTGGGAGGACGAAGTGGGAAGATCCTTGGAGCCCAGGAGTTTGGGATCAGCCTGAGCAAGAGTGAGGCCCTGTCTCTACTAAAAATAGAAAAATTAGCCAGGTGTTGTAATGGGTGCCTGTAGTTCCAGCTACTCGGGAGGCTGAGATAGGAGGATGGCTTGAATCTAGACATTTGAGGTTGCTGTGAGCTGGGCTCATAATATTCTAGTGTGGGCAACAGAGTGTGACTCTGTTTCAAACAAAGAAAAGAAAAAGAAAAAGAAGTGTCAAGAGGCCCAGAGGGAGAGGGCAGCACTGCGTGCGATGACTTGGCTGTACCCAGACTCCCTGGCACTACCAGGCACCACCAGGGGAGAGAAGACTAAGAAAGAGAAAGAGACAAGTACAAATGAACCAAATAGACCTGAACGTGCAAGGGAGTGGAACTTGGTTCTAGCTTGTCTGCCCACACAGATTTTAGATGGACGGCTGGACAAAGTGGGTGACTGTGATGGTCACTTGTGCTGCTCACCCAAATATTGCCAGTTCTTTCCTCTTGGGGACACATAACCTGATGCTACCTCCTGGCCTCTTCAGAGGTGGTGAGAATCACAGAGAGCTGTGATTCTGTCAGTCCACACCCCAGTGTGAGGACAACATTGAGCAGAGACACAGGCCACGCAGTATGAGTGGGAACTAAACCTTTATTGTTTGAGGCCAAGGGACTGGGTCTGGTTATTATAGCAGCAGAACCTGTCCCAGCCTTATGGAAGGAGGGACCCCTTCTAGACTCACCCTCCCCATCAAGCTCAAGGTCCCATGATAGAGTTCTTGGATAAATTTACCGCATCAGGGATGTCCAACCAGTGGCCCATGGCCACGTGCTGATTTTGTGAGTATTTTTTCCCTTATCTGCTTAACAGATACCACAAAAAATATGCACAGACCTTGTTTTTGATAATCACCTTTCATAGTGTTTGTGTATTTCCTGTGTGGCCCAACACAACTTTTATTCTTCTAATAGCCAGCAGAATAGAAAAAAGGTTGGACACCCCTCTGTCTAAGTCAATCCTGCCATTTCAGTTTTGTCTCCTCAACCAGGTTCTAATGGCCCATATTTTCTATTCCCTCTTTGCCACTCCATTTCCATTGTACCTAATGCTTATTGCATAGTTTAGTTACATCTCATGAAGGGTTTAGGTTCTAAAGATAAAAGGCAAAAGCCTGGTTAGTCAAAACTGTCCCTGAATATTTCTTAATGCTCCTTTAAAGTACAACACTTCACTAAGCCCTGTAAAGTCACTTTCTGTTCTCGCCTTGGAACAGACCTCCATTTCTTCTGGTAAGTACCAGATGATGCTGTTGGCTTGCACTAAGGATCATGTTGTACAAAAAATGCATATCTTGAAACTCTAGAATTTCTCAGGGTTTGTTGATGTTCAGATTGTAAGAGATACATGGACCTGAGACCAACTGTGGGTCCCTCACGGCCCTCCTGCTGGGTGTATCAGTTAGGCTGCTTTTACTTGCAGGCAGTAAAAAGACTATTTAATAAAGGATTCAACGACACAGGGTTGGCTGGCTCATGTAACAAGAAGTCCTAAGATAGTGTGGCACCAGAGGTGGCTGACTCCGTGGCTCTGTGGCCTCATGTCCTCAGTGTGACCTCTCTGCAATTCTCTTGGCTTTCTTCTGTGGTCCTAAGATGGACACAGCAGTTCCATGAACTATGAAAATACTCAGAGGCAGGAAAAAGGAGGATTCTCCTTACCTCACTTTTTAAGAGTTAAGAAGCCTTCCCCCAAAGTATCCCCACCCTTTCACCCTCGCTGAGGGTGACCCCTAAATCTCACTCGTCAAAATGCAGTACAATCCTACTCCTAAACCAGTCGTGGAAAAAGGAGCAGGATTATCTAAATTGGGGTTCATTAGTTAAGTTTTGCCACCTGGGTGAGGGGTGGGTCTCAGCCTTCCCTGCGCCCATGGCCACCTGCAGGATAAACAAAGGAACAAAAGGATCTCAGCCAGTAAGAAAGAAGGGGACAGAGCATGGGACAGGCAAACAGTGGGGCCTGACACAAGAGGACGTGCAGACACAGTGGGCACAGTGCTTATATTTTCTACATTTCCATTTTTCTTCTCTCTTTTTCTCATTTAGTTAAAAACATACATTTGAGTTCATGTAAGTAAAGTTCACAGGTGATGTGGGATTCAGCCTTGCCTTCCAGTGCCAGCTTCTTCACACTGGGTCTCAGATCAGCCCCCGAGTGACTCTCCACCTCCACCCTCCACTACTCCTTAGCCCCCCTTGATGGGACACTCAGTAGGGTCTGAGCAGGTACAGCCCCGAAGCGTGTCTGACAGCATTTGTTGGCCACTGCTGCCTCAATGGGCCTTTTCCAAGTGTTTCCTGAGCACCTGTGGCCAGTCTGGGCCTGATACACAGTCTCATCCAAGTGTCTGTGAAATGTAAAGTGCTCATTCCTGATAGCCCGTGTGGGGGAAGGAACTTTAGAGGGTGTCACAGGAAAAGAGGAATGCTAAAGGAGAGGGGGCAGAGGACGCAGTAAACAGACAGCCCCAGGTCTCAGTGGATCCCCTCAAGACAGAAGAAAAAACAGCCTGGGGTTAATCCTGTCCTCCAGAGTCAGGCAAGGTGCAGAGAGTAGGAGCTAGACATGGCCTCTTCCTGGTCGTGTTCCCCACGCTTTCACACTGGGCAACTAAACTGGACTGTCTTTCCTTCTTTCCTCCTCTCCCTCCTTCCCTCCTTACCTCCCTTCCTTCCTTCTTTCCTTTCTGTAATAGAGTCTTACTCTGTGGCCCTTGGTAGAGTGCCACAGCATCACTGTAGCTCACAGCAACCTCAAGCTCTCGTGCTCAAATGATCCTCTTGCCTCAGCCTCCCAAGTAGCTGGGACTACAGGCACCCACTATGATGCCTGGCTAGTTTTTCTATTTTTAGTACAGAAGGGTCTCACTCTTGTTCAGGCTAGTCTCAAATTTCTGAGCTGAAGCAATCCACTCGCCTTGGCCTCCCAGAGTGTTAGGGTTACAGGTACAAGCCACTATACCCAGCCAGAATGAACTGTCTTAAGAAGAGCTGAGCCCCAAACAGTCTAGGGGCAAAGATCTCTGGTGATGACCTATGTAGTCCAGCTAACAGAGACTCTAGAGGATGTAGTCAGTGGCGGGCCCTTAGCAGCTATGAGTGTAGGTTTTTAGGACTTCGGTGAAACCTTCTCAGGCTTCCAACCTTCTATCTACCCTGACTGTTCTCTTCCTCAGCACACTCCTGCCTCAGTCCTCAGTATCCCATTGGCACAGACACAGCCATGGAACTGCAGGAAGTCTAGAGCCCAGCCTTTCAGGTTGCAGAAGAGAACGAGGATCTGAGATGGGAAAGAATTCATCACGATCTCACAGATGGGGCTGTTAAGCTGGGACTGAAGGGGACAAGAATGCCTCATCTCTCTCCTAAACCAGGTTTCTCCTCCTGGGCATCAGTTACATCCACCTCAGTCTATAGACAAGAGGTTGACCCACTGTGAAATCATTTTGTTTGATCACAGTGAAAAGAATGGGGTTAGGTCCTTCCTCACCCAAATCTCTGCACAGAGAGCCTTGGAATTGAGACTTGATTAGATAATTTCTCTGCCTTTTCATGGCCTTTGGCTCCAAGTAACCTTGTGGGTTTCAAAAGTCTCACTTTGTTCTTGGGGGGGTTCTCAGCAGGGTGGTCATTAAAACATAGCGGAACTTCAGAACAATGAGCTGCCTTTAAACACTTGGCTTTAGGAAACCCCGCCCCAGGATAAGCTGATGGGCCTGCTTCCTCTGGATGGGAAGCCCTGCCCAGGGGTCCAAAGGAGTGGGGCAGGATGTGGCCCCACGCCCGGCCACCCCACCACCCACTCCAAGAGGTGGCCCAATCTTGTTCCTGAGACCTGGCTCTCTCCCCCTTGGGATAGATGTGAGCACCAGGGGCCAGCCTCTAGAAACAGTGGTGGCATGGGGGCACTTCCCTGTCCTGAGGAGAGCTCACCTGCAAAGAGAAAGGCCCGCTTTGGGGATGACAAGGTATTTTCCTCGAATTCACCCCAAAGTCATTGAAAACCCCCTACTTGCTATATGTCCCTGAGTGAGGGAACTCTCCCTGGGTGCCTCTGAGGAACAGATGTTCAGGGATTTAATAAAATGCACAAAGAAAAACTTCAATGTCTTGCCAAGTATGACCCCGCCTTCCTGACATCACGGATCTGTCTCTTTCCACCAACGTGGCTACCACAGTACCAGTAATGACAGTGAACTATGCTGAGAACAGACTATGGGTTAAGGACTAAGCCTTTGTGTATATTGTGTCATTTTACTTCCACTCAACCCAATGAGGCAGGTACAACAGTATCCCCACTTTGCAGATGAGAAAATCGAGGCTTACATAGTTGAAACACTGTAATCCTAGCACTCTGGGAGGTTAAGATGGGTGGATTGGTTGAGCTCATGAATTCAAGACCAGCATGAGCAAGAATGAGACTCTATCTCTAAAAAAGAAAAAAAAATAGCCACTGGGCATTGTGGTGAGCATCTGTAGTACTAGCCTCTTGGGAGGCTGACATAAGAGGATCTCTTGAGCCAAGAATTTGAGGTTGCTGTGAGCTGTGATGCGATGGCACTCTACTAGGGGCAACAGAGTGAGACTCTCTCTCTCAAAAAAAAAAAAAAAAAAAGTTGAAACAACTAAGTTAATTGATGGAGCCAATATTTAAACCTAAGCACTCTGACTCACAGAGACTCTTTACCTAACCAATGCACTTTGGTACAATCCCAAAGATCAGTATTTAGTTTATTTTTAGCGATGGGGAACAGGAAACTTGAGGACATATTGAAAAACAGATCCCGAGAGGAGAGACTTTCTTCCCTCAGCTCTCCGGGCAGGCTCACGTCTGAGTTCACCAGCGCAGATTAAAGAAAGGCCTTGTGGTGGGGTCCCCAGAGACCATAGAGCCATGGCTGGCACCCATCCAGTCTATTGTGACTCTGTGAACATTCACTGTGGGCTCACGGGGCTTCTGTGTGGCAACTCAGAGCAGGGCAGCTCTTGCTTCATGCAAAAAGAGCTCCAACCCACGGTCCTGAGCCATCCCCGGGGAACTTATTTCTGCAGAGGGCAGCTGAGCAGCAGGACCTTCAACAGAGAGCAGACGCTTAAGAATAGGAGAGCGGAGCCCCTGAGCTCCAGCTTGTGTTTAGATATCCCACAAGGAGCCTGGGACCAACTTTCTTCTCAGAGGAGGAGAGATGGAAACTTACAGCACCCAGGGTTAGAAAATGGTTTGTTGGCCAGGCACGGTAGCTCATGCCTATAATCCTAGCACTCTGGGAGGCTGAGGTGGCTGCACTGCCTGAGCTCACAGGTTTGAGACCAGCCAAGCCAGAGTGAGACCTCATCTCTAAAAATAGCTGCTATTGTGGCAGGTGTACAGGCTGAGGCAAAAGAATCCCTTAAGCCCAAGAGTTTGAGGTTGCTGTGAGTTATGAGGCCACAGCACTCTACTGAGGGTGACAAAAAAAAAAAAAGAAAAGAAAACAGTTTGCTGTTTCCACTTGACCCTAAGGATGGGATAAGAAGGAATAATATCCCAATACTAACAGCTATCATTTCTTGCGTGCTTATTATGTGCATAATCCATGCACACAGCCATGTGCACACACCCGTGTGCACACACAGGCATATCTGAGCACGGAGCCACAACAATCTCCCAACTATCACTGTACAGTCAGGAGTCTTGGACACCCCGAAAGGGAAGAGAGCCTCACTCAGTCACAGCATCTGAGACTGGGTCAGAAAACTGGGTGCTTCATCGGCACTGCTCTCAAAGGTGCATCTGAAGCATCCTTCTGCCTAGGAAGAGGAGGCAGACTCCAACTGCATGGAAATGAGAGCAAAAGGGCTCAGAGTACGTTGTTTGAAATGAGTTTTATGAGACTCTTGAGGCCCAAACCAATTTTGAAAATGGTTTGTTCAGGCTGGCCTGAGCCAGTCCTCAGAAATTAAAGCCTTTTTAGGCAACCATAGCACTTGCAGCAAATACAAGGGACTGCTCAGAGGTTAGAGAACTCAAAGCTTAAAACTTGGCTGATTCTCAAATTCTTTTGCAGATATTAACCATTCAGTGGGGCTCTCGGGTCCAGTACAGGATTCTGTTATATTTTCTACACACGCAAAATATTATGTTGCCATCCTTATTTTCTTAGGCTGGAAAGATGTTTGATATATATTTCCTAAAAAATGCAATATGACATTAAATAAACCCCCAAGCTGCTGTTTTAGATCTAGTTTCCACCCAGAGGTGATGCATTGACCAATTAGTAATTAAAACAGCAGGGGGTGACAGGGTCATATTTAGTCTCTGGGCGCTTTGTTGGGTCAACCATCCTGTTGGTGTGCTGGGACAGTTCCTTCTCTTGTCTTATAAAGGATGCAAGGTGGGCTGCAGGCACAGAGGGCAGCATGGCCCTTAGAGACACAGAGAAGCCCGAATCTGAGGTTTCTTTCCCACCTCGTGCTCCCTCTCTGTCCTCACCTCCTGTGCACCAGTTCTGGCCCTGGAGTCTCCCAGTGAGGATCTGTCTCAGTCACGTCACTCCCCACCTCAACAGCATGCCTTGTGTGTCTGTTGCGTGCCAGGCACTATGCTTGGGCCAGGGAGACCCGGCTGGAAAGACCTTAGTCTCTGCCCCCAGGGGGCTGGTAGGCAGTCTGGGAGGTGGTTTTGTCTCTGGGCAATCTGATTTGCAGCCCTGCTCCTTCCTCTCTCCCTTTCCTCACTGTACCAGGTCTCTCCCGAGCAGTGGCCAGGATGTTACATTTCCACCCTGAGTTCTGGGCGTCCTGCCAGAGCTTCCTCTCCTGCCCCTGGGGGTAAGCAGGGAGGCTACCACTGTGGTGTCTGGTGACCTGTGTGAGCTCACCCAGTCATTCAGAAAACCCACCTGAATCAAGCAGAAGTCTAAAAAAGAGAATATTTTATTTTATTGTTATTTTTTTGAGACAGTCTCACTTTGTCACCTTTCATAGAGTCACAGATCACAGCAACCTCAAACTTTTGTGCTTAAGTGATTCTCTTGCCTCAGCCTCCCAAGTAGCTGGGACTATAGGCACCTGCCACAATGCCCAGCTATTTTTTTGTTGCAGTCGTCATCTTTGTTTAGCTGGCTTAGGCCGGGTTCAAACCCACCAGTCCGATGTATGTGGCTAGTGCCCTAACCACTTAGCTATGGGTGCCAAGCCAAAGAGACTATTTTAAAAAGAACTATCAGCCCAGGTTTACAAATGGCAGCCCTGGGAGCTTGTACACAGACTGTGGTATTTTGTTATGGCAGCTCTAGCACATGAACACACCTACGTACTGCAAGGTCCAGGTATAAAATAGGAGAGCCCAGATCACTGCTGATGGGCATGGGCACAATCAGAGAGCTCTCTGCCCAGAGAGTCTGGGTGTGAGTATTGGGAGCCAATAAAGTCTGGGGATGTGGGGTACTAGAGGGGAGACAGCCCAAAGGAGAAAATAAAATGGAAAAGGGGAAGGAGGGAAAAGTGAGAAAGAGGGAGAAAGAGACATATCAGAGCAAGACCTGTGATGAAAGGTAAGCAGGAGGTGGTCAGGATGCATCAGAGATGGCCAGAGCCTTGGCTGGGGGGCTCAGGGTTCTCAGCAGTCTGTGTGGCCGCCATGGGGGCTGGGTTTGATTAAAAGGCTTGAGTGTGAACTGCCAAGGGGCCGAATGTGCTGATGGCAGAGGATAAAGTGTATCAATTATGTCGTTTTTATATTATTTTATGACCCAGTGATGTTTTCAATTCAAAAGTGCTTGCGTGATTGGAAACAAAAATACCTGCTGTTTCTCCAGTTTAAACCCCCCTCCGAGAGTTTGGTTTGAGCCACTACTGAAGTCTGGAAGCTATGCGCAGACACTGTTGACCAGATTTTTGGGATGTATCCGTCCATAACTTAGTATCCGAGCATTTACATCCCAAAGTCTTCCTTCACCGTCCTGTGCAAATTCATCTATCACTTTCCTGGACACAGACGCAAACTTTTAAAGTACCCACAACTCAAAATGACACAGGATCACTCTGGTGATTTGCTATCAGACAGCGACAAAAATTACTAATGTGAGTCCCAACCCTCATCCCTCCTCTCAGCTGCTGAAGGAGCCCAGCTTTGGCTCCCTCCATTTCTCCCCATTCCTTGCCCTTTTAGGAAAGTTTAGTATTTGCCAGCCCAGGAGCTCAGGATTTATGATACAGAATTGGGAAAATGAGTAGGAAGAGATAAGCCGGGGAGGCAGGAGGAAAGGGGAAGGAGGGGAACAGGACAAGTGCTAAGTTGCCTAGATGTGGAGGGTGGGGAGGAGGACAGGAATAGAGGGGGGGGGGAGGGCGAGAGGGAGAAAAAAGGAAGAGAGAAGGAAGAGAAGGGAGAAAATGATGAAAATAGAGAAAATAGGAAAGAGAGAGAAGGGGAGAGAAAGGAAGGGAGAAAAAGAGGGAAAGGGAGAAGGAGAAAAATGGAGAAAAAGAGGGAGAAAGAGAAGAAAGAGAAAGAAGGAGAGAGGAGAGAAAGAGGGAGAGAAAGAGAGGAAGAGAAGAGGGAGGAGGAAAGGGGGAGAGAGAGGGTGAGAGGACAGTGGTCTGAGGGAAGAATCATGGTGCACGGAGACTGGTTTGTCATTTACCTGTAAATAGCCACCATTTCCCTCCCGGGCGCTGTCCTCCTCCATCCCAGTCTGAGCCACACACCTGGGGTTTCCTTGGTCAAGAGGTGGTCAGAGTCCCACTGGCCAATTTAGGGAGAAGCATAAGAGGAAAGCAAGTGACAAAGTGGGTCCAAGGACAGCCATCCCTGGACTTCCCTTAGGATTCGGAAAAGGGAAACTTTTCCAGTGAGTTTGCTAAATTGCTAAGATTGAAGCCTTGGGGTCCCAGCGGCCCCACAGGGGAAAAAGCTTTCCAGAAGAGGAAGCCAGAGGGCAAAACGAAGCTGGGAATGGATCCGAGCCAAAAGAATCGCTCCTGGACTTTCCCGTCTTAAGGGAAAATATACTCTTTCTTTTTTAAAAGTTCCTTTGAATTAGGAGTCGGGCACGTGTGGGCAAAAGAAGACTGATTAAAACAGAGAGACGCCAAGAGGCACAGCCACTGTCCCACAGGGGACAGAAAAAGAGATCTCCATCAGTTCTTCAGGAATTGAAAGGGGAGAGTGTATATGCAGGACAACAGGATCTACGGCCCTGGGTTGCAATCCTCAAACTTGGCCCAAATAAATCTCTTTCTCTCTCTCCATATACATATATATATATATATATATATAATATACATATATATATAAATAATATATACCCGTTTTTGAGACAGAGTCTCACTCTGTTACCTGGGCGAGAGTGCCCTGGCATCAGCCTAGCTCACAGTAAACTCCTGGGTTCAAGTAATCCTCCTGTCTCAGCCTTCTGAGTAGCTGGGACTATAGGAACCTGCCACAACACCTGGCTAATTATTTATTTATTTATTTTTGAGACAGAGTCTCCCTTTATTGCCCTCAAAGAGTGCTGTGGCATCACAGCTCATAGCAACCTCAAATTCTTGGGTTTAAGTGATTCTCTTGCTGCAGACTCCTGACTAGCTGGGATTATAGGCATCTACCACAATACACAGCTATTTTCAGAGACAGGGTCTCACTCTTGTTCAGGCTGGTCTTGAATTCCTGAGCTCAAGCGATCCACCTACCTCGGACTCTGAGAGTGCTGTATGAACAACCATGGCTGGCCCTAATTTTTCTATTTTTAGTAGAGAATGGTTCTCACTCTTCCTTAGGCTGGTCTTAAACTCCTGAGCTCATGTGATCCTTCCACCTTGGCCTCTTGCTTCTATTTATATTTTTAAAAAAAAGAATTGAAAAGAAAGTTTAGAATACCTTTGAATGTTTTTTGTAAGCCAGACTGTGGTTCAGTGCATGAGATATTTCACCAAAAATGGACCAAATATGGTCCCAGGATTTAGCACAGAGGTTTACAAAAGGACTCACAGCATTAGGAAAAACCGTGGTCAGAGGAGATGCTGGATGTCATCCAGCTGCATTCTTTATTTGTGCTTAGATCTCTCCAAGCATTTTTAAAAAGCTCTGATTCTACTTGTACACTTCCGGGGATAAAGAACTCACACTCACAGAGGCAGAGATACCTTGTACACTCTGTTATGGGCTGAACTGCACCCCATGAAAGATATGCTGACGTCCTAAACCCTAGTACCTCCAAATAGGACGTTATTTGGAAATAAAGTCTTTGCAGAGATAACCAAGTTCAGATGAGGTCATCAAGGTAGTCCCTAAACCAACATGACAGGTGAACTTACAAGAGAGAGACAGACACTCACAAAGGGCCACATGAAGACAGAGGCAGAGATCAGAGTTACACTGTAATGCTTGGGGGCCAGGAGCCGAGGGAGACCTGGAGAGATCGATGCCTCAAGACTTCAGAGAGAGCAGAGCCCTGACAACACTCTGGAATACATTTCAACACAGAAAAACAAGGATTGTTTTAAGCCGCCCAATGGGTGGTACTTTGTTATGGCAGCCCTTGGAAACAAACACACAGCCCGATCTATCTTTAGCAAGTTTCAGGTCAGAATGTACTTCTTGACATTGAGCTAAAATTGAACTCTATGCAACTACCGCTCCTAGCTTGGCCTTCCGAAGTCAAACACACATCTGTCTCTTCTTGCTCTACAGAACAGCCTTGAAGCATTCCAGGAAGCCATTAGGTCCCACTGAGACATCTCATTTGCGTTCCTAGGCCACTTTTAGGCTCAAGCGATTCTCTTGCCTCAGCCTCCCAAGTTGCTGGGACTACAGGCACCTGCCACAATGTCTGGCTATTTTTAGATATGGGGACTCGCTCTTGCTCAGGCTGGTCTCGAACCTGTGAGCTCAGGCAATCCACCCACCTGGGTTTCCCAGAGTGCTGGGATTACAGGCATGAGCCACCATGCCCAGCCTTGCTATTTCCTTAGTGGCTGACAGCTAGATTGTACAAGATGTCCTCAGTATCTCTGCATTCTTTATTTGTGCTTAGATCTAAGCACAAGAGAGATGTGAGCTAACAAGGCTTCCGGAAACGACAACCCAGTATTAAGGAGAGAAGTTTTTCCCTCCCAGAAAAGTGACACCATTTAATTCATAATCTTAAAGAAGCATGGTGATGGCTAAGGCCATGCTGAAAAGCTGTGAGAGGAAGAATCAAAACTGAGACACAGAGAAAAGGCAGCATTTAAAACATAGCCTGGCTCCTTCCCACTCACAGATGCTCCTGTCTGTGTCAATCCCACCCGGGGCTGGCGGCTGCCAGACCCCCCCTCCCCCCACAGTCAGAAGCAGAAGGAGTGACTGCCCTCAGGAAGCCACCTCCCTGGACCCTCACTCACAGGAAGTCCCCACTAGCCCAGTTCTACATCAGCAAGAAACAAATTACTCAGTCCTGAGGGGAAATTTCGAAAACGCAGAGAAAGCCTCTCAACATTGTCTTATTTTTTCCCCCAAATTAAAAATACTAACATAGAATTACAAGATTTTGGGCTCACACTGATGTGGCAATGAACAAAAGGCAAAGTGTTCTGAGAATTGTGCCAACTTCTGGAAATGTCACTAACTCTAGCTTATACCCCCACACTCAAATGACTTGTAGCTTTGGTCTGTAGCCTGTTGGAGTAATCAAAGCTACCTTTATTCTATTTAGCCAGCATTCTTAACTTACATTTGGATAAAGAGTAGAATTTTATTTATTTATTTATTTACTTATTTAGACAGGGTCTCACTCTGCTGCCCAGGCTGAGTGCAGTGGTGCAATCACAGCTCACTGCAGTCTCCCCCTCCTGGGCTCAAGCCATCCTCCTGCCTCTGCCTCCTAAAGGACCAGGATTACAGGAATGAGCCACCTCACTGGCAAGAGTTGAATTTTTTGAGCCATTTTAAAGGCAGTTTTTGCAGCAAGGACTGAGAATCTGGACAGCTGGTTCTAGACTCTACCTTGGGACTATGATTTAGCCTAAGGTCAACTTAGGGAACCCTTACTTGGGGCCACTTAGGGAAAGAGCTTTGACAACAGCACACAGAAATGCACGGCCCGCGGTGCCCCCACTGTGTGCTGCCCATACTGAAGAGCCGTCTGTTGCATCTTCACAGCGACTTCCAGCTGGTTCCCAGGAAACAATGAGTTAAACAGTGAGATAAACACAAGGGGTATGTTTTTCCCTAAATTCTTTCCATCCTGGTGTAAGAATTTAGAAAGAACCATATTTTCCCCCCTTCTCTGGGTGTTTAGAGAAACAATTCTGAACTGATGTGAAAGTTCAGCGTGTGGATTAGGATGGGATCTTTGGAGACACACCAAGATAAGATCTATGTGTCTACATGGTGACTGGTGAAAGGGGGAAGATGCCTCCTGTGGCAACTTACAACTTTACATGGGCCAAAAACGAGTGGCCCAAGTTTGGCCATGGGAGAAGCTGGCAGGGTTCCTTCCTCTGGGTGGATGTCCCATAGCCAGCTGGCACTGGGGTGTGACAGAGCTCTCTAGATCCTTCCCTGTGTTATCCCCGATAGCAGTAAGTGCCCCTGAGAAGCCTTTTGCCAGGCTGATGTATTGAAGATAACCTATTTGGAGTGACAACCAGGAGAGAAAAAAGCTTTTTTTGTTGCTGTTTTTTGGTTAAGGTCCTCTACTCTGATGAATGTGAGTATTCCAGGCAAATGGAATCTGGGGGCCTGAGTACAAAGGGGCAACAGCATGAAACAGGAGGTGCTGGCTTGATCATAAGAGAGAAGAACTTTTATTTTTGTCCCCTTGGGTAGAGTGCTATGGTGTCATAGCTCACAGCAACCTCAAACACACAGGCTTGAGCAACCCTCTTGCTCCTGAGTAGCTAGGACTACAGGCACCTGCCACAACACTGGGCTAGTTTTTCTATCTTTTGTAGGGTCTCACTCTTGCTCAGGCTGGTCTTGAACCCCTGACATCAAGTAATCTTCCCATCTTGGCCTCCCAGGGTGCTAGGATTACAGGTGTGAGCTATCGCACCTGACCACCAACACACTCCTTACCTCTTTGATTGCTTCTTTCCCCGTCTTCCTTCCTTCCTAACTTCCCTCCCTTCCTTCATTCCTTCTTTTCCTTACTTTTGTATATTAACATAAGAAAGACTTTGGCACTATTGGCTTACGGATCATGACTCGAACATCTTGCAGGGGTAACGAGTGGTGACAAATACTCTCACATGCCGACCACATACGATTGGCTGGAACAAGGTTTTCAGATTCAACAGAGGTGAAACATTAAAGGAAATGAGAATAAACTCATCCTAAAAAGACCAAAAATACCTTGGTTGTCAAAAAATAAAATCGAATAATATTTGTATTACATAAGCACTCTTCAAATTCCTAATAATAAGCAAAGCTTAAAGAAACTTCGTCTTGTGAGGACACAGGCACACTTCGGGCTGCTGGTTGGCACTGGGAAGTGGTTTCACCTCTTGAGATAATGATGAAGGACACACCTGGAGGGAAGTGTGGCAGACACCACCCTTGCTCTGTGGAACAGAACACGTCTGTTGGGTCCAGGGAAGCCACTTCTCCATAGGGCCTGTGTGTTTCACCAAATCACAGAATCTTGTGTTCCCTGCCAGGGCCTGGTTTAGGAAAGGTCAATGAAACATTCAATGAAAATGAAACAGAGGTGGATGAGGAACCATTGAGAAATGTTTCCTTGCTCATTAAAACACATGGATAAAGAAACTTCCCTCCCTTCTTCTATAGAACTGTTGGCATATCTGTGAAGGCTGGTGACACCCATGCTGTGGCAGCCACTTTGTGACCATGAGGGCAGCTAGCTGATGAGAGAGATGCCTCCCTCAGATGTCCCACAGAACAGAAGTACGGAAGCAAGCCGAGCCCTTGAGGACACTGCTTGTGTTGTGAAAATAAACAATTCCACAGCAGCCCCACAGCGCGAGTTCTTATTATGGGCAATTCTATTGCTCCAAGACACAGCATCAGGCCACAAATATGAACTGTTGCACAAAATAAATGGCCAAGAAATGTCCACCGAGAAGTAGCATGTGCGTTAGGAACTGCGTCTAGAATTCGTCATTCCACATCTGTGATTTGTAGCTTTCTCCTTAATGCAGTTACTCATTACAATAACAAAAATATATGAATAACTTTCCCAAAACTGCCAAACACACAGACTTCAAAGAAGAGGAAGGGCAGAAATGTCAAGAAGTGAGGAAAGACTAAGGGAGAACAGGACAAGACAACGTCAATGTTTCTTACACAATGAATTTCCAAAAATGTGTCATAAGCACAGCCTGAGTCTTATTTTAATTGGCTCAAACACAAGGGAAATAGAAAATCTAAGTCAGAGAGGCCGCGGCACCAAGAAGACTCTGCATCTGCTGGAATACTGGAGAAGATGTGGAGAAGGGGAGCCTGGACACAAAGGAAACCCGCCAAATTCCTATCAGACGGAAAGCTGCAGGAATCAATCTGTAGGAATCACGCGTAGCCCTCTTTATTTTCAGAGTTCCTCTTCCCAGGGTCACCAGTGAAACTGAATTCTGTTATCTACAGTAGTATTTGCAGCTAAGTTAAGGTAGATCCGAAAATCAAGGCCAAGAAAATGACTGTAACATTGGGAGGTGTGCTGTGAACTGTAGCAAAACAACACGAGAAAACACATTTAATTACATTTAATCAAATGCACTTTCCCTGCCAGGTTTCCCACAGCTTTATGTCATTCAGTCTCTCCGATGTCGACTCAAGGAACTCATTATGCCAAGGCTTTATTAAATATAAGCTTTCTCTGTATTTGGAACCACAGCCCAAGGTTGTTTTCAGATCTGGCTTTTGGTAGGGGTTGCATTGCTTTTGAATTTGATGAAGTATTACCAGGGGGAGCCGGTTTAATGAGGTGGGGGAGATGTCAGATTAACCGGGAAGGGCATGGGAGAAGAAAAGAAAACTTAGACCATTTTACAAGATGGTTAAGCATATTTCACATGGGAAGAAAAGCCTAAACACATGTAAGCTTCTTACAGATGGCAAATGGTTAGTGCAGGAATATTACACACATGTGTCCTGATTTCTAAAAAGTTAATATACAGAAGTTCTAAAGTTATAAAGCATAAATTCTTTAATACTAAAGGGAGCCACCGTGTCTCATCTTTAAAAGGTCAGTTTTCTCTGGGAATACAGGCAGTCTCCAAGCCACAAACAGCTGTGTTTTTACATATGACTCGCCCTTACCAATGGAGGCTATAATAGGTGACGGTAAATGCACCTGATTCAACTTCCCCTGAACCGCATCTGTTTGGTGTTATGCATGTCGCCTCCACCCCTACTGTACTGGGAATTCTTTAGGAACTAGAGAGGTGTCTTAGTCAACCTTCTTATTCAAGGGGCCTTGGCAACATACTAGACAGAGACTGGATTTTCAGTAACAGTTTATAGAATTCAGTCTGAGTTTCTCAATTTCTACTCTATTTCTTTTGAGAGCTGTGCCTTTTTTCTTTCTTTCTTAGCATTTTAACATGTAATTTAAATATGCCAAAATAGAATCATTTTAGTTCTATATGGTTTTCTTTCCTATGATGCTAAGATGTTAGTTTATAAAGAATTAAGACGTGACTCTTCTCCAAGTTATTTGTATTTTTAAAACCCGGGGAAACTGTGCTTCTGTATCCTCTGTCAATTCAGATACAAATCCATCTGAAGAACAAACCCACAGAACCTGTTTTGTTTGTAACCTGGGGACCGCCTATAAACATTTCATTGGCAACAGTTACACATACAAAGTCATTTTCGGGAACATATTGGTCTCTTAGCGATTCTCTTTTTTTTTCTTTTTTTTGAGACAGAGCCTCAAGCTGTCACCCTGGGTAGAGTGCTATGGTATCACAGCTCACAGCAACCTCCAACTCCTGGGCTCAAGCGAGTCTCCTGCCTCTGCCTCCCAAGTAGCTGGGACTACAGGTGCCCCCCTCAATGCCTGGCTATTTTTTGGTTGCAGCCATCATTGTTGTTTGGTGAGCCCAGGCTGGATTCGAACCCGCCAGCTCAGGCGTATGTGGCTGGCACCTTAGCTGCTTGAGCCACAGGAGCTGAGCTATCTTAGAGATTCTTTTAAGAGACTAGATATATACTTCACTAGACTCATTTATTTTTAGCTATCCCAGCATTATATTAAAAATACATAGGGTTAGCTGGGTGTGGTGGCTCACCCCTGTAATCCTAGCACTCTGGGAGGCCAAAGAAAGTGGACTGCTTGAGTTCAAGAGTTCAAGCCCAACCTGAACACGAATAGGACCTCCCTCTCTACTAAAAATAGGAAAACTAGTGGGGTGTTGTGTCAGGTGCCTGTAGTCCCAGCTACTCAGGAGGCTGAGGCAAGAGGATCACTTGAGGCCAAGAGTTTGAGTTGCTGTGAGCTGTGACGATGCTATGGCACTGTACCCAGGGCACAGAGGGAGACTCTATCTCCAAAAAAAAAAAAAAATATATATATATATATATATACACACACACACATATATATAGGTTTAAGAATCTCAAAGTCATTGGAGAAATTTGCTCCAGAAACTAGTCAACTCTAAAAAAAGAAAAGATGAATTCATATGCACATTAGGTAAATTTTTAGCATCCCATCAGAATTATTTGTTCCTAAATAGTTTTTCACCTCTTGATATTGAAAAAAGACATTAATTATGGTGATTTATTCAATAAATTCATATCTCAATACTTGCTCTCTGTATAAATTATCTCCCTGATGCCAGCGGGCACCCGGACTCACAATGTCACACAGAAACACCTGGTGGAGGGTGCTCACGTCCAGAGAATCTACAGCGTCTGGTCTCAGACCAACTCTAGGGCTTCCAACAATAAGGAGTGTCTATCTTCCAGGATAGGGACCTCTGACTGTCACACCACAGGGTTCTGACTGTTGCCTACATGCATCGTATGGCCCAGTTGACCCACATGATAATGTCAGAGGCTACAGCATACTCTCAGCAAGATGGGCAGAGTTAGAAGTTGGAATGAAGCACATTGCATGTGAGGCGATATCATGCAGTCATACACACACACACACACACGTAAAGTTCACCAAGTACTGATGTGAGAAGTTCTCTAGAATATGTTGTTAAATGAAAAAACCAAAACCAAAAATTAAAAAGAAGGAGCAGAGGCCAGGTGTGGTGGCTCATGCCTATAATCCTAGCACTCTGGGAGGTTGAGGCGGGAGGATCGCTTAAGCTCCAGAGTTGAAGGCCAGCGTGAGGAAGAGCAAGACCCCAAACACTTTCTTCTAATAGAGTATCACAGGAATGGAAAAGCAACTATCCAGTGTACTCAAGACTAATATGAAGCCAGAAGACAATTTAATACAAACCCATGAGAGAAAAAAACTCAATTCAGTTCAATTTGGGAGAAGGGGGAAGGACTCAGCTTTGATAAAGCCTCCATCTATGATCTCATGTGCATTCTTCTCAGGAAGAAAAACTTGGAGTATGGCTGCTGCTGAAAAATTTTTTTTGAGACCGAGTCTCACTTTGTCACCCTCTGTAGAGCACTGTGCCATCACAGCTCACAGCAACTTCAAACTCTTGGGCTTAAGTGATTCTCTTGCCTCAGCCTCCCAAGTAGCTGGGACTACAGGCACCCGCCACAACGCCTGGTTATATTTTTGTTGTAGTTGTCATTGTTGTTTAGCAGGCCCGGGCTGGGTTCGAACCCACCAGCTCCGGTGTATGTGGCTGGCGCCCTAGCTGTTGAGCTATAGGTGCCGAGCCTCAATGTGCACCTTTTTATATAATTTTGATTTTGAAACATGTGAACACATCACGTTGTAAAAAAACTCATTAAATGCAAAACAAATAAGGCAATGCTCTTTCCATATTGCAGTCCATAATGATAAATCATGAAAATATCCTAAGCCTGATTTTTCTAGTTTATAAGCCGTTTTAAATGCTGTTTTATAAACTGGTTACCTTGAGGCCACTGCATCCAGGCTCAGAAATAGGCCATCCCCTACTCACACTGGCCTCCGCTACTCCAGCAGAGCCACTTGCTCCCCACTTGCTCCCTTGCCTGTTCTAACTCACTCTTAGACTGCATGGACTCTTAACCAGTGGGCAATCAATTCAGTCAAAAGGATCTCACTGACGCATGGTGACACGGCTGTGACTATGATGACGCTGAGCACATAAACAAATCCAGGCAGCCCTGGAAGTACATGCTACATCATTCTGATCTTCTATGATTTCCGAATGTTTTACTACATTAGTTTCCATTTCTGCAAGCCATCCTCAATGCTTTATAAAACATGGGGATAAGAAGACAACAACAGACAGCTGGAGAGGAGAGAAACAGGGAAGGAAGAAGAGGAAGAGGAGGAGGAAGAATAAAAGGAGGGAAGTAAAGATAGAAGGAGAGAAAAAGAACAGAGAATATAAATGGAGAGAACAGTGAGAGAGACAGATAGAAAAAGCAAAGGGAAGGTGGAAGAAAAGGGGGAGGGGGGCAGAGTCTGGTTTGTATTATGTATCAACAAACCCAACTCATTAGCCAGGTGTTGAGAACTATGATACATTTTGTCACAGGAAGAAACTCAGGTTTCCCGTCCAGGCCACAGAAGCCTGCTGTTCACTTTAGTGTGAAGCCGGCCCGGCCTAAGAGCTGGGGATTTTGTAAAGGAGTCACTATTCTCATCAAAAGGAGAAGACCTTTTTCTCACCCCTTTCTGCGTGCTGAAGGGACCTCCGGGGAGACTTCTGAAGTAGATGGGGCCGTTTCTAGCTCTGTATCTTTCCTGCTGACCTCCCCCCAAGACTAACGGGGTTTAGTCTTCATGGGGAGATGGCTGGCTATTGCCAGCTTAAGATGGCCAAGAAATCCAGGGAACGTTCCAAGGAAATCAAAGAAGATGACATAAAGAGATGGAAAAAAGTATTTCTGCTTAAGGGTCCAGAATTTTAAAATAGAAGGCCACCAGGCAGACTAATAACTCTCCGTGAGATTACCTACAGGATATAATAACTCTCTGTGAGATTATCTATGGGATGATGTAAGCCTCAGACTATGAAATTCCAAGTTAGTGCAGAAGGAGTCCTTACATGGCAACATAAGGAGGTGGGGACAGTAACTACCTAAGATGTAGACGCTCCTATTCAGGGAGCTTTAAATACACCTTCCAAGTGACTGATAGACTGGAGATGAGGTTTGATGCCACCTTAAGTCAGGCCTTCATGCTAAGCTCCCTGAGCCTGGATATCTTACTTAACATATAGTAGATGCTCAAAAATTATTTGGTGAGTAAATGAATGAGCCCAGAGAAAAATTCCACTGTTTTTTGTTGTTGTCATTTGTTTATTTGTTTTGAGATATAGTCACTCTGTCACCCTGGGTGGAGTGCCTTGCTGTCATAGCTCACAGAAAGCTCAAACTCTTGAGCTCAAGAGAGCCTCCTGCCTCAGCATCCTGAGTAGCTGGGACTATAGGCACCCACCGCAATACCTGCTAGTTTTTTATTTTCAGTAGAGACAGGGTCTCATTCTTGCTCAGTCCAGTGTTGAACTCCTGAGCTCAAGCAATCCACCTGTTTCGGCCTCCCAGAGTGCTAGGATCATGGGTGTGAGCCACTGCACCCGGACTAAGAACTCAGGTTTTTTCAAAGTATTTGAGATGATACCCTGCTTTACCTCCTGCTGTAATCCATAGAAATTTCTGCAAAGCCCCTCTGCCATCTGTGGCACATCTCGGCCTGCTTTCCAGACTGTGAGCTCCAGGAAGGCTGGGTTTTCCTTCTCCCCTCTCTCCAGTCTCCAACTCAGTACCTGATACCAGGAAGGCTACGGTCCATCTGCTCATCCACTCACCTCAGCGGTTTTATTTTCCTGCCCCATATCTCCCCCTGTATTTTCTAGAAAATGCACCTTGACTCATTTCAATGTTACAGTTTGAGGGTGAGCTAATATCTTCAGCAACCAAGGCTCTGGTCCAGGGATGGGCACCTATCCAAGCTGGGCCGCCGAAAGCCTTTCCCTAGAATTGAGGAACTGGGTCTGCTTATCCCTATTTCAAGGTGGAACTGAAAACAGAAAGCTTGGGAGCCAAAAACAGCTGTGCCTCCTTCATAGGTTGATCCCAGTCCATACAGCAAGAAGGGGCAAGCATTTTCTTGCACCAGCCTCCTGTGCTCCCAGCGCAGCTTAGGAGCACAGCACTTACTATGGCTGAGAGTCAGCATAGCCTGACAGTTCTCAAAGTCTGGTCCCTGGCCCAGAAGCATCAGAAACCCCAGGGAACTCTTAGAAATGCAAATTCTCAGCTCAATCTCAGACTGGCTAAATCAGAGTATCTGATTCTTGGAGGCCAAAAATCTGCGTTTTTCCACAAGCCCTCCAGGTGATTTGGATGTGCATTCTGAAGCTTGAGAACAACTGGCACAGTGCTTTGGGTAAGCCTGCAGCTCTGGTGCCAGGTTTTGGATTTTGCAGACCAGAGGATGAACAGTGCCCACTGGGAGTGCATGTTGTCCCATTCCCTGGGTTTAAATCCTGGCTCAGCCACTTACTATCTGTATAGTGCTGGGCAAGTTAGTTAACTCCTTTGTGCCTCAGACTCTCCATCTGCAAAATTCACATCACAAGCTGATTTGTGGATTTAATGAGATAACACACATACTTAGTTCAGTACCTACCACTCAAGGTAAGCACCCAATAAATGTTGGGTTTTGGTATTTTTTTTGCTGCTGTTCAGATTCAGGGCAGCACCTGGGCTTAGACAAGCCAGGAAGACTCCCCAGAGGGACTTGCTCTTCTGAAACAGCCACTACAGCAACTGTATTTATTCTGCCCACTAGCAAACTTCTGTCTTTCAACACTCTCTTCAAAGGCACTTCCTCTGTTATGGCTTCCCAGAGTTGGATCAATCTTCCTTCCCCCAGATATCTTCATCAAAGCCCTTGGGCTGCCTGCATGTGAACACTGACTCTGGCTCTTCACAGTTGTTGGAATTTAGGAAAGCCTCCCTTTTCTATGCCTCAGTTTTCTCATCCATAAAATGGCATGAATAGCTGCACCTACCTATAGGATTGTTATGGGGATTAAATGAGGTGATACGTGTAAACTGCTTACAGTAGTATTGGCATACAGTAAATGCTCAATAACTGTTCACTGTGTCTCCTGGTACCTGTAGGTATAGGATGGGGAAGAGACTGATGGGGATGGATGTGGGGCAGGACAAAGTTGAGGTGAGCAAGAACTTGTTTGGGGTATACAATTTAAGTGGGCGCTCTAAACTAAGTTCCAATGAAACTTGGAATAGTTCCAATAAAAAAATGGTTTCAATAAAACTTCATGTATAAAGACAGGCAGATGGCCATGGCCATAGTTTGCTTATTTGGTTTTTTTTTTTTTTTGAGACAGAGCCTCAAGCTATCCCCCTGGGTAGAGTGCCATGGCATCACAGCTCACAGCAACCTCCAACTCCAGGGCTCCTGCCTCAGCCTCTCAAGTAGCTGGGACCACCCTGAGTGTGCCCGATCTCATCTGATCTTGGAAGCTTATTTGATTTTTAAAAATACTGCATTAGGCTGGGTGAGGTGGCTCATGCCTGTAATCCTTGCACTCTGGGAGGTCAAAGAGGGTGGATTACCTTGGCTCAGGAGTTCAAGACTAGCCTGAGCAAGAATAGTAAGGCCCTGTCTCTAAAAATAGCTGAGCATTGTGATGGGCACCTGTAGTCCCAGCTACTCAGGAGGCTGAGGCAAGAGAATAACTTAAGCCCAAGATAATGAGGTTGCTGTGAGTTGTGATGTCACAGCACTCCAGCAAGGGTGACCAAGTGAGACTCAAAAAATAAATAAAAAATAAAACAAATAAAACACTGCATTATTCAAATATGATGTGTTTTGAGTAGTGAGGTGTGGAGCATAGGGTGCAAGGGCTTAATCTGCTCTTTTCCACCCTGCCACCCCGCTGACCCTCAAAACACAGGCTCTGGTTCCAGAGCAACATGTGGGTCTTCCTTACTTCACCCTGTCTCAGGGCCAGCAAGGAGTGTGTGGTGGAGGTTCCAAACCACACTGGCAGGCGCCCTGCCCATGGCCTGCAGCTGAGTCATGTGCTTGTCTCTCCAAGAAAGGGCTCCTTTCCAAGCTCCAAGACAGACTTTTTAGAGGGAATATAAACTCAAAAGCCCGTTGGTGTCCACCTGCTTGAAGTTTTCAGATAAAACCAAGGGTAAAAGAAAGCATTTATATATAGACACAGACACATGTACATACTGTGATGGTTAATTTCATGTGCCACCTTGACTGGGCCAACCAACAGCCAGATACTTGGACAAACATTGTTTCTGGGCATAGCTGTAGTTTCAGAAGAGATTGGCATTTGAATTAGTGGACAGAGTAAAGAGGATCTGCCCTCAGCAATGTGGGTGTGCATCTCCCAACCTGCTGAGGACTAGAAGACAACAAAAGAATGAAGGGGGGAAGGATTTGCTCTCTGCCGGAGCTGGGATGTCCATCTTTTCCAGCATTCCTGGTTCTTGCCCCTTCAAACTTGAGCAGGGACTCACACCACTGCCTCCCCTGGTTTCTGGTCTTCAGGCTTAGACCAGACATACACGCCTGGCTTCTCTGGGCCTCCAGCTTGCAGACAGCAGGTCGTGGGACTTCTTGGTCTCCATAATCAAGCAAGCCAACCCTTCATAATAAGTTCCTGTCTATTTATCTCTGTATATCCTATCGGTTCTGCTTTTCTGGAGAATCCTGACTAACACACAGATATATCTATGTATACACACACATATATATATTTGGTTTTGTGAATTTTCCCAAAACTTTTAAGGATAGGTGTTTCTGTAGCTAAGCCTACAGTAGAACCCCCTCTTTCAAAGACTCTTCCGTGGAGGTGTGACATTTGGCCAGAGGCTCTGATGTGGGATGGATATGCTCCCGTTCTAGATGCCTTTCCTATCCCGAGAGGGACAGTCTGTGGCCGTGCCTCCTTTCTGCTGGGCCTTCTCCTCATTTTGAAGTGACCTATTTCCCAGCACATGTGCCGCGTCTGTTTGAGGGGCAACGGCTTACAACGTGACTGGTTGTGCTTGTGGGGACAGGCCTGATGCGGGGCCCTCCGCGCTGAGCTGATGTAACTGTGAGGAGAAAATGTTATTTCTTCTTGTTAAGTGCACACTTTGTAAACCGCGGCAGGGGGTTTCTTTTCTTCTTCTTTTTAATACCATGCCATTAAAATGGAAACCATTTAGGGAAGTGAGAGTGGCGGCTCTGGCAGCCTAAGCAAGGTGTGTCACTGTGGTGGTTCAAAGTTGGATCAAGTCTGGGTTTCTCTTTCTCTCTTTTTTGTTCCTTTGTGCATGCATCTCTGTGAGGGCATATGAGACACACACCAAGTCCCGGGAGAGACTAGATAAGGGTTTTGAATCAGGTATGCTAGTAAGAAGCCCATGGCAGGTAGGACCCTGCCACCCAACACTGGCTCATCAAGCCCTGATAGCAAAAAGCTGGACGTGTGTCCATCTGCATTGAACTAGTATGAGTGCCCTGTAGAGTTCTGAATCAGAAACCATCCTTGACATTCAGCCTGCCTGGCAAGGCCTTGACAAGAGCCCTGAGCCCCAATCATGTGGCTGTCAGTTTCTGTGCAGTCACCAGAGACATGTCTACTTCTTGTGCCCTGGGCCTGGCTGCACGTTCCCACCATGGGCTCTCATACCACCCTGCGCCTCCCTCAGAGAAGCACATACCACTCAGATGTCACACGCTTTCTTGTTTGCTCTCTCTTCCACTAGACTCTAAACTCCATGAGGCAATGGACATCACCACGTTTCCAATGCCCAGCACGTAGTAGGTGCTGTATAAATATTTACTAAAGGACAGTGTCTAAATGAAAATAAGCCCTCAAGAAGCCCAAGGTTGCTTACTCACCTTAGGAACTAGCTTCAAGTGAGGAGCGTGTGCTTATTACTAGTCAACTCCTAGGAAAATCAGCCATATCAACCTCCACTTTCCATTCTGCAAACTGGGGATAGTAATACCTCATGGGATCATGATGAGACTAAAACGTGATGGCACGTGGCAGGCAGTATTATTATTCCCAATTATTTTCCTCCTTCCCTCTATGAGGATTATATGTCATCATCCATTGCCAAGAGACTTTTAGTGCTGCCTACGGGAGGAATATAATTCCTAATCCCATTGACGCCAGAACCAACATGAACTTGAAAAGCCACATGGTTGTGCTAGTGGCTACTCTTTTCCTTCTGTCATGACAGTGGCACGTTCCATGAAAGGGCTGATCCTGCAGCATGGGCCCTGGGATGAAGACACCTAGAACAGAGCTGCAGTCACCCAATACCAAACATGAGCCAGAGAGAAGCCATCGCTGGGGCTGCTCGTTACAGCAGCACAGTCCGGGGAAGCTAACTCAGCCACAGCACCTGTCACAAAGCAGGGGGTTACTAAACCTCTACGGAAGGAACAGACACATCCTGAGCCCTCCACCAGGCCAACCACGCCAGGGTTTCTGGTTCTTTTGTATGTGACATTCAATCGCCAGAATAAACTCAGTGTGGCATGAAAGAGAAGTGGATATTTTTAACTAGGTGAAAGCTGATCCAACTATTAGGGTATAACAGTGTCTGTGATCTAAAAAAACCCATTCAGAGTATCTTCTATGGATCATTCATTCAAACTGATCGTTTCTATTTATTGAGTCTCTTTGCTTAGATTTAGTGGGCCATTACCGGAGAGCAGTATGTGAAGTCCCTTATACGTGTCACTTTGTATAATCCTCATAACTGTGCGGGAGATACAGTGAGATACAGCAAGTCACGCAGTCCCCAAGGTGACACAATGCTTGTGACCTTTTTCTCCCCAGACACTGCACCAGAATTTGCAAAGACTAGCATCTATGCAACACTCCCTGAAGATTGGTAGTGGGGTCACATTCCCTCTCTGCTTCCCCCTCCCTATGTTGGAGGTAGACAAGGTCTCTGCATCATCCATATTATACAGATAGAGAAACAGAGGCTTTGAAACCTGGAAAACATGCCAGAGGACCTCCAGCCGGTCAGCAGCAGAGCCTAGACAGGAAGCCTGATGCACCTGACCTCAGAACACTAACCCCTATACCATGCCGTCTCCTGCATTCATCCACAGGCCTATTATCTCTGCCTTTGCTTCCAGATAGAGTAATACTCCTCTAAGCTGGCACAGTCCTTCTGATTGGGCCACTGTTCCTCCTCCCTGAGAAAGAGGAAGGATCCATAAGAGGAAAGTGGTACTGGGGAAGCTGGCCTGGGCACTCACCTCCTTCTTCTGATCTACACCTGTGTTAAGCAACTCATAGGGGAGCCTATGAGACTTCTGCTTGCAGCTCACCAACAACATCCACCCAGTGAACATTTAAGTATATGCAGTCCATGCATTAAGCACCAATGCTACTCTGAGCTGCTCAAGATTTAGTCCTTGTCCTTAGGGAATTCCACTTTAATACAGGGACAGATGTGCAAACAATGAACTAAATTGCAAAGTCTCCTACAGAAGTAGAGAAAATGGAATTATTAGATGTGGAAAAGAAATGAACTCTGGTGGAATATCAGAGACAGCTTCAGAGAGTAGAAAGCATTTAGGCCTGGTTTGGTAGAATGAGCAACCTCTCAACAGGCAGGAGATGTCCTCCAAAGGGCAGCTTGGAGGGACAGTGTGTCAAGGCAGGGGGAAAGCTCCCTGCTGGGGCTGTGTTTGAGTAGTGGGTCACGTGTCTGGAAACATAAGTTGAAGCTAGATATTAGAGGGTCTAAATCTCAGCCCAACGAGAAATATATTTTATACCCTGTAAAAATGTATATTGCATCCAGTTTTAAACTGTCTGCACAAGAAATCCTTTGACCTGGCTCACACCTGTAATCCTAGCACTCTGGGAGGCTGATACAGTTGGATTGCTTGAGCTCAGGAGTTCAACACCAGCATGAGCAAGAGCAAGACCCTGTCTCTACTAAAAATAAAAAACTAGCTGGGTGGAGTGGTGCCTGTGGCTCAGTGGGTAGGGCGCCAGCCCCATATACCGAGGGTGGTGGGTTCAGACCAGCCCCCGGCCAAATTGCAACAAAAAATAGCCAGGCGTTGTGGCGGGCACCTGTAGTCCCAGCTACTTGGGAGGCTGAGGCAAGAGAATCGCCTAAGCCCAGAAGTTGGAAGTTGCTATGAATAGCACTCTACCGAGGGTGATAAAATGAAACTCTTTCTCAAAAAAAAAAGAAAAAACTAGCCAGGCGTGGTAGCACAGACCTATAGTCCTAGCTATTGGGGAGGCTGAGACAAGAGGATTGCACTCTACCAAGGGTGACAGAGCAAGACTCTGTCTCAAAAAAATAAAGCAATAAAAGAAAAAAAAAAGAAATCTTCAGACCTAAGAGGCAAGTCAAGTCTTTCTTGACTGTATGGTACTTTGGAGACTAAAATTCCAAGTGGCCTGGGACTTGGACAAATGCTATGGACACTAAGTTGGGCATTGGCACAGACAGCAAACAGACCTCCTTTTCTGTGTAAAGAAAGGTTAAGATCGGGAAAAACGTGGAAGTCTGGAGCTCAGCATGGATAAGAAGGTAAAATCATTCACTGATCAGGTATTTGTTGAGGACTTCTACGTGCCAGAAATGGTTCCAGGCAGACCCAACTCTCTGCGATGATGCACTCACTAACCTCAGTCTATACCACAACCCTTGAGATGGTGCTATTGTCCTAACTGGACAGATGGGTAAACTGAGGCTCAGAGCCGGTGACTCCTCCTGGGTAAGTGGCAGAGCTGGAGTATATCGCCAGGCTGCCTTCCCCAACCCTGCACTGTCTCTGTATTGTAAGCAGTTGTAGGGGGAGGCTGAATTTTAGTTTCTCAGTTCACCGAGGAATGGTGGTTCCTACTTCTGGCTTCTACTCTAACCCTTTGAAGAGTTTACCTTTCACTACTTCCCATTTGTAGATGTGACAACGCCCTCTCCTTCCTCCTGAGCGCTCCAGGGCAATGCCCCTCAAAGTGTGTGGCCCACCAATCTGTGCCCCTCCACGGTGGGTTTCCCATCTGTGACGAGGGGGTACAGAGATGGAGAGAATGTGTTTAGACTCTTTTACATCAATCTGTTGAATCTAGTAACAAAAAACAGGTACCTATATTCTGTATGTCCTTTCTGAATTTCAGATTTCTGATCATTCATATTTTTCATTGTGCTTTACAAAGTATTGTTTTTAGGTGAATTGGAAATTTAAAAAGAAGAAAACAAAATGTGATCCTTTTCACCACAGAGAGAAACATTGTTCTCAGGGGGTTCAAGTTCCCTGGGCTGGACGGACTGCGTCCCTGAGAACTGGGAGCCCCTCAAGGCGGGTTTAGGAAACATCTGTGTGGCACTTCCTCTCGTTCTCCTTCCTTCCATTTCTGGCAGGTGGGTGAGTTGTGTTCTCCTTTGCTTGGGCAGAAGCTGCTTTTGTTCAGGGGGCCTTTCAGATCTTTTGCAAAACCCAAAATTCTGAGTCTTGGATAAGAGTATTACAAAACAAAATTCACTAGAGAAATTGAGCTAGGCACCCAGGGGGCTGGGCGTACCTTCTCCCAGGAGCAGCAGGCGAGAAAGAGGAGAGGCTGAACGTAGGTGGGTGGGGATGAGAGCGTGCAATGCTGTGCTGTAGGTAGGGATGCTGGACGCAGAGGGCGGGGGCTCCCTGCTTCTGCTGAGGCTCCTGTCCCCAAGCATGGCCCAGAAGCCACACAGACTTCATCCCTGAAGGGGCTGTGAGGGCCAGGACAATGGGCACCCCAGGACAAATCCCTGAGAAGCAGTGACGGACGATGGGCCTTCCCCAAGGTGAGCACTGTGCCTTTGCATGACCCTGGGTCCAGGGAGCCCCAAGAATGACTGAGTTTGAACTGCTGGCCAGACCAGTAGCACAGGGGTACTGAGTTCAATATAATTTGGATTAAAGAAAATAAAGTGGTATTTCTTTTCTTTTTGGAGGCAGAGTCTCACTTTATCACCCTCAGTAGAGTGCAATGGCGTCACAGCTCACAGCAACCTCCAACTCCTGGGCTTAGGCAATTTTCTTGCCTCAGCCTCCCCAGTAGCTGGGACTACAGGAGCCCGCCACAACGCCCCAGCTATTCTTTTGTTACAGTTTGGCCAGGGCTGGGTTCGAACCCACCATCCTCCATATATGGGGCTGGCGCCCTACCCACTGAGCCACAGGTGCCACCCAAAGCGGTATTTCTTCCACTAGTATGTGGAGCAAGGTTGAGACCTGCTACCCTTTGTGAACGATATCTAGGAGATGCAGGGAATGAGTAAGATGCTGGAAGGTTTAGGACAGAGTGGGCAGGAGTTCCAGGCGAGGGCAGTCCCCAAGCAGAGATAGCCAAGGGTGTGGAAGGAGCCACACACTGTGCCCTGGCCCTGGCTCCCCGCTGTGGCGCTGCCTGGCCCCGGCCATTGCTGCTCCTCACGCCTGGACTGCTCTTGGTAGAGCTGCCTGCTCATCTCTCAGACGCTGCTGAGACATCCCATCTTCAAAAAGTGCTTTCCAGGAGGTGTGTGCATGCACGTGTGTGTCAGTGAGTGAGTACTGTAAGTCCTGTATGCATGTGCAAGTTATGTCAGTGTGTGAGTACATGTGTGTGCATGCGTGTCAGTGCGAGAGTATGTGTGCGTGTTCACATGTGTGTCAGCGTGTGATACATGTGCGCCCGTGCACACGTGTCAGTGTGAGTACATGCATGTGTGTACACGTGTCTGTCAGTATATATGTGTGCGTGTGCAGGTGTGTATCAGCATGTGAGTACATGCATGTGTGTACACGCGTCTCTCAGTATGTATGTGTGTGTGTGCACGTGTGTGT
>NW_003852409.1:13587209-13620779 GCF_000181295.1 Otolemur garnettii | reverse complement strand
TCTCTCAGTATGTGAGTATGTGTGCGTGTGCATGTGTGTGTCAGTGTGTATGTGTGCGTGTGCAGGTGTGTATCAGCATGTGAGTACATGCATGTGTGTACACGCGTCTCTCAGTATGTGAGTATGTGTGTGTGTGCATGTGTGTGTCAGTGTGTATGTGTGCGTGTGCAGGTGTGTATCAGCATGTGAGTACATGCAGGTGTGTACACGCATCTCTCAGTATGTGAGTATGTGTGTGTGCACGTGTGTGTCAGTGTGTGAGTATGTGTGCCCGTGCACATGTGTCAGTGTGTGTTCCTACGTCTGTAGGAAGCACTGTCCAAGCAGAGGCCTTGCATTTTACAATCCTGCACCTGCTCAGTTGCCTTCCGGTCACCAATTTATCTTCATCCCTAATTCCCCACATGTCCCTCTGCCTGTTTCACAGTTCTGTGGCCAGGACAGGAATTGGGTCTGGGGACGTTCCCTCTGGGGATTGTGTTCTGTCATTGGAAGACAAGACGGAGGCCTGACACGGCCAGCCTCTGCAGTGCCTCCCGACGCCCACGGTGTTCAGAAATGAAACACAGCCAGCTACCCAGCCTGCAAGCCAGGCTGGACTCCCGGGGCCTCCCCCCACAATTCCTTTGCACTGACTTCATGTGGAGTTCCCAGAAATTTGGTGGACAGGGAGCTGGTACCGTGGTAGATGCTGAAGTCTACCCAGAACTGGAGCCTGGCCCAGAACCTCAGCGCTCCCTTGTCGCCTCGGAGGGTACACCAGACCCACCGGAGTGGCGGGAAGACAAAGCCTTGCGTCTAGGGAGAGCGCTCCCTGTTTCCTGTTGCTGCCACAGTGAGAAACCTCCAGAGAAAACCCTGCCCTGACAGATTCCACGGCTTCTGCTCTCAGTTGGAGCTGTAAACAGGAAATGGAAAGAGCTGCTGAGAAATGAGATCATTATAATCAAGACAGCTCTACTGCCTTTCATCCTCTCCCGAAATTCCAGTTTCAGTTTCCATTTAGTGGAGTCAAGAGCGAGGATCCCCCACCCCCCAGTAGATCCAGGCCTCCCGCAGCCCAGTGGTCCTGCAAGGGCCCAGAGCTGCGGCACAAGCTGGACCCCAGGGCCATGGTGGCCACTGGGCAAAGGCAGGAGTCCATCCTGGGAGAAGTCCCAAAGAGGCCAGTTGCAAGGGGTGGTCCCAGAATTCCAGTATTCTTTCCTCTTCAGACCCCAGAGCCTCCATCCTAACTCCTTTCCCATTCATTCATTCATTCATTCATCCATCCAACAAATATTTACTGGGTCCCTTTTGTGGGCCAAGCACTGTGCTAAACACTAGAATGACTACAGAAAAAAAGCCCATGTCCCTGCATTCACAGAGCTTGTAATTTACTGGAGGAGGCAGATGCCCCGATATTCACACATCACCCTGCCTATTGGAGCAGAGTCCCACTAGGTCCTTTCAGTACCTCAAACCCACAAATTTAAATACACCCGTGTCAACTTCCCCTGGAGGACTCATTTGTAGCTTTCTGCTCCTGCCAGAGCTTCCATAAACAAGCCCTCATGGTGGCTTTTAGACGTCTCTGAAAATGCTTTGACACTTCTCCCTTCAAGACATGGGGTCCAATTGCCCCTCTGGTATACCGGCTGCCCTAAGTGGCTGCCATGGAAGGTGGCAGAATTCTTTGAGACTTTAGAGGTGATACAGATAAGGTGATACAGCTTTGCTCTGGCTCTCACTCCTGAGACCCAGCTGCCGAGCTGTGCAGAGCCCCTTGCCATGTGGAGGTGCCACAGGTAGTTGTTGTAGCTGACAGTCCCAGCTGAGGCCCAGCAGACAGCCAGCATCAACTACCAGACACCACAGCAAGGACGACTTCAAGTGAATCTAGCCCAGTTATGTCTGATGACCAGCACGGGACAGGTCCTAAGCCAGAACCACAGAGCTGCAAGCAAGAGATAATAGTAGTTCTAATAACAACAGGGACAATAATGAATTGTATTTGTTTTAAGTCTTGAGGTTTGGGTGATTTTTTTTTTTTTTTTTTGAGATAGAGTCTCACTTTGTTGCCCTTAGTAGAATGCTGTGGAGTCACAGCTCATAGTAACCTCAAACTCTTGGGCTTAAGCGATTCTCTTGCCTCAGTCTCCCAAATAGCTAGAACTATAGGTGTCCACCACAACGCCCAGCTATTTTTACTTTTTGGTTGTAGTTGTCATTGTTGATTGGCAGGCCCAGGCTAGATTTGAACCTGCCAGCTCTGCTGTGGGTGGCTGGTGCCCTAGCCACTGAGCTATGAGTGTCGAGCCATAGTTTTTATTTTTATTTATTTATTTTTGAGACAGAGTCTCACTTTGTCACTCTCGGTAGAGTGCCATGGCATCATAGTTCACAGCAACCTCCAACTCTTCAGCACAAGTGATTCTCTTGTCTCAGCCTCTCAAGTAGCTGGTACTATAGGCACCTGTCACAATGCCCAGCTATTTTTAGAGATGGGGGGTCTTGCTCTTATTCAGGCTGGTCTTGAACCTGTGAGCTCAGGGCAATCCACCCACCTCAGCCTCCCAGAGTGCTGGGATTATAGGTGTGAGCCACTGTGCTCAGCCTTGTTTGGGTGATTTTTAATGCAGCAGAAGATAACCAGAACAGTGCCTAGCCCTGGCATCATCAGGGGACCTCCCTTCCTCAATGAGCTTGCTACTCAAGGAGTGGGCAGGGGCCCAGCAGCACCGGACCACTTGGGAGCTTGTTAGAAAGGCAGAGCCTTGGGCCTCATCCCCTATAGTCCCAGCTACTTGAGAGGCTGAGGAAGGAGGTTCTCTTGAACCCAGAAGTTTGAGGTTGCTCTGAGCTAGGCTGACACCACAGCACTGTACCCTGGGCAACAGAGTGAGGCTCTGTCCAAAAAAAAAAAAATAAAAACGAAAACAAAAAAAACCTATGAATACTTAAACTAAGATATGTTCAAAGCACACAAAACATTACAGAAATGAGCTGCCCGGGGTCAGAGTGCTCCACGCTAGCACGTAGGTAATAACAAATGTTCTTTCCCCAGGGTTTTTTCTGAGGGCCGGGGTCTGTACCACGTGCTCTCAAGGGGGGCAGCCTCGAGGGGGGCAGCCTCCTGCCTTTCATCCTCACGTCTTCTCCTGCAGGTGGGTCCTCAGTTACCCTTCTTTATAATTGAGACCAAGGCTCCAAGAGGTGAGGTCACTTCTCCAAGGTCCCACAGTCAAGAGCAGTAAAAGCAGCGTGTGTTTTTAGACAGGCGAGACCTACTGATCTGGAACCTGCATTTTAACAAGACTGCCAGGGGTTTCACTCGCATGGCAAAGTTTAAGAAGTGCGGCTCAGCAGTATCTTTTCTATAAGTACATTATTTTAATGTCATGCTTGAAAAAATTCAAACGCACAACAAAAAGTATGATAGACCCTAACTAACCAACCACCTTGATTCAATAGGTAAAAACAGCAAGCATATATTCTGTGCTGAATACTATTTGAAGTGCTTTATAAATATTAATTCATTTAACCTTCATGACATCCTTGTGAGAGGGTACCACTGCATCATCCATCCACAGGTGACAGAGGAAGAAACTGAGGACAGAAAGATTAAGTAATTTACCCAAGGTTATACAAGGTTATAAGCCTCAGCTCTGGTATCTGAACACAGGGTAGCCGGCTCCAGGATTAAGCGATTCTGCTTCTGGACCTTTAACACTTTTCTGTCTCTTTTCCTTCCTCCTGTAGCTTAAGTCTATCAAGAAATTAGCCTCTACCCTCCCATTCTTTTACACAGCCACTATCTTCATCTAGCCTGGGACTCCTCTGACAGCTCCTTGGATGCCCTTAGCCTCTGGTGTTGTACTACTCAATCTATTTCACGCAATGCCCCAGAATGATCTTCTTGCCAACACTGCTCCTACTAATCTCCCTGCCCAATCAGCTTCAGCGCTGTTGCTCTGCAGGTCAACTTGGTCTCCAAGGTCCTTGAAACCTGATTCCACTCTAGACTCCAACAGAAAACAGAACACAACACAATGTCATCACCAGGGCTCCATCACAACACACACCACATCACCGCTTGCCTATACATTTCCCACTTGCCAGGTCTGCCTCCCTCCTCGCCTGATCTCCCAGTCCTACAAATTCCATCTCAAATGCCACCTCCTTGGCAAATCCTTCCTTGAACTCCAGTAACACTTAGTAGTCTCTTCTTAGTCCCTTTTAGCTCTTTTCCCCCCCCCCCCACTGGGTATCTTCACTGGCCAGATACTGCATGAGGCATTTATTCTTTATGCTGCTAAAATATACCTTAACAAAATGTACCATTTTAACCATTTTTAAGTTTACAGTTTGGTAGCGTTAAGTACATTCATCTTGCTGTGCAACCATTATCCCTATTCATTTCCAGAACTTTTCATCATCCCAAATTGAAATTCTGTACCCATTAAGGAATAATACCCCATGCCCTCTCCTCCTACCCTGGGAACTATTCTACTTTCTGTCTCGATGAGTTTGACTAGTCTAGGAAGGTCATGTAAGTGGAATAATATATTATTTGTACTTTTCTGTCTGGCATTTTTAACTTTGTATTATGTTTCAAGGTCCATCTGTGTTGTAGCATATATCAAAATTTCATTTCATTTAGGGCGGAATAATATTATTTTGTTTATCTATTCATCTATTATGGACCCTTGTTTTCCCCCCCACCTTTTGGCTATTGAGAATAACGTTACGAATATTGGTATACAAATACCTGTTCAAGTCCCTACTTTCAATTCTTTCAAGTGTAAGGCATTTTAAATTTTATTCTCAAAACAAATCTATGGGCAGGGATTGTCAGTCTCACCGCATACATGCAGAAAATGAGGTTCAGAGAAGTTAAGTCACTTGTCCAAGGCCATGTTTTGGGGGCTTAAAGATTGTTTTCCTGAGGACTCTGATTTATTAATCAACACTTTTTTCCAGAAAAGATGAGTATCTAACTTAATAAGATTCTATAGTTCAAGGGTCTACGTGTTATCTCTGTCAATGCTGGTGGTAATGACACTGGCCAGAAACAGACAGAGAAATGACATCCTTGTGTCTAGCAAAGGTGATCTGGGAGGGATCTTTTCTCTTCTTCCACCATGAAACTGGATTTTCAGCGTCTGGATGAGTTAATTAAGTCAAAACCTTGCCTTAAAGAACCTTGGTGGCCACAGACTTATTTGCCTTATTCAGGAGGACTTTTTGGACTTAGGGTTAAGGAACAGAAATAGCTGCACAGTTTGCTTCCAGAGCAAAGCTGTGCTTGGGTCTAAGGCCCTGGTTCCAGCTGAATTATCAGAATCTCTTGGTATGGTGGTGCCTGATGTTTAGGTGATAGATGGAGGGACAAACCTCTCCAATGTGACCAGGACTAAGGGGATTCCTGGAACAAAAGCTTTGAGAGCTAAAACTAAGGAAATCTCAGGCAAACTGGGATAAGTCTGCCACCTTAATCTAAAGATTGTTCTAGAAGGAAAAGAAATAATTAACCTTGCATCTGTTCTTTCCTTTCTTGCTCCCACTGGGTCAATCCTGTGATCTCTCAGCTGGACTTGGGCAGGAGCTCCTTTGCTGGCCTTCCTGCCTCTGTCTCTGCTTGGAGTGGCCTATTTGGCACACTCTCCCCGGATGAAAGTCCTTCAGACTTCTTCCCCACTGATCACTTGCAGCAAGGGCTACAAACTCCCATGCCTAGACACACCAGACAGGTCATGTCGGTAAGGGACACATCTTACTGACATGGGACACATTGTTTCATCTAAAACAATAAGAATTGATAGGGCTGCACCCAGGCCCACCTGAAATATTTTTGAGGATTGGAGCGAATGCACAAATAGATGCCCACATATGGTAGACAGTATTTAAAAGCTGAAAGTCAACCCCCAAATTATTAAACTATTTTCTCTTGTATTAAATATACTTCATAGTGACTCAGAAGACCAAGTTTAGGTCACGCGTTCTTGGATTCTAGAGATCCCACATTGGGACCTGGTGGTACAGAGTGAGGTTTTCTGGCCTGTTCAACATTTCCCTTCCTTTCTCTGTTGCAGCTCTGTCCTGCATCTCTAAGGGCCTTGCGTGTCCATGGTGGACACCCAGCCTGCATTTCAGAGCTGCATCTGCACACACCCTATCTTCCCTGTGGCCCACCCTAGGGAAGAGAGACCCACCAAGGGGCCCACATAAGTCCTAGCTGTGAGCATGGGCTGCTGAGGAGGGAAACTTGAGTCCTAGCAGATGAAGCACAGTGGAGAGTGGCAGGGAGCGAGCAAGTCTCTTTGATCCAAAGATTCCTCACCCCATGGAAAGGGGTATGACCAGAGGAAAACCTCATAAAACCAAAGGTCCGGGATGGGGGCTCCTCTTACTCGGGTCTAAGATGGTACTGATCAGACCCATAGGAAAGCAAATACTCCATCTAAAGCAACGATTTGCAACTGGTTTGTCTCAGCACACTGCTGTGCCATGAGAGGCTCTTAGGTGTGCCATGAAAAATTGTAAAGACCATTAGTTAAATTATATTCAAAAGAATTTCAAAGCACAGGCTAGTCACAGTGGTTCATACTTGTAATCCTAGCATTCTGGGAGGCTGAGGCAGGTGGATTGCTTGAACTCAGGAGTTGGAGACCAGCCTGAGTAAGAGCAAGACCCCGTCTCTAAAAATAGACAGGCATTGTGGCAGGCACCTGTAGTTCCACACCTTCAAGGCTGAGGCAAGAGGATCACTGGAACCTAAGAATTTGAGGTTGCTGTGAGTTCAAAAAATAGAAGTTGAAAGCACAGTAAGTATATTCTTTTTCTTACCTCTTTTTTTTGGATAAACCCTATTTAAATGTGCCATGGACATTTAACCATAGGTTCGAGTGTGTGGGGGAGATTAAAAAAAAGGTTGAAAAACACTGAGCTAAGGAAACAGCTGAACTCAACCCCAGCTCATTCCTGCTTCCTGGGAATGTGGGTCCTGCATGGCTAGATCTTTTGATTTTTCTTTTCTTTTCTTTTCTTTTTTTTTAATTGAATGGTAACTATGTACATTAATGCACTTCTGGGGTACAGTGTGGGGTTTTCGAATGCAATCCGAAATACTTCCATCAAACTGGTCAACACAGCCTTCATGTCCTTTTCTCAGTTATTGTTTTAAAACGTTCACGTTCTACTCTTAGAAAGATTCACTTGTACCCCTGATCTTTTGATTTTTCAAGAGAAGATGAAAATGTAGGATTTGTTGGTTAGAAATTCAAAAGGAAAATCTTTGTAGGAATCAATGCAATAAAAGTCAAACATGATATGTCTACGGGCTTGACCTTGAACTTTCAGTTTGTAACTTCTTCCTTGAGGAATAGCCTGTTTGTGTACATCTTGGCCTCAAGCCACTTCTTTCACCTCCTCTCCCTCAGTCCCTTCAGGTTCCTTGTGTTCTACCCAATCAGACGACCAGAGATAGCCTGAGGTTCCCACTTGAGCCCCTTTGATCAAAGCACTCCTTCTGTCTAGAATGCTCTCTCCTGGGTCTTCCCTTTGCTTCTTGACAGCCACACTCATCCTTCAATAGCAAGTGCAAACCCAACTCCTCCAAGATGCCTGCCCTTATAACTCCCTGAAATTCTGGAGTTAGGATCAGGAGACCAGAGTATGAATCCTGACTCTGCAATTTTACAGAATCATAAGTGCTCTGAAGCTCCCATATAAAATGGGGTAATATCTACATCAACCTTGAAGAGCTACTGGTGGGCACAGTCAAATAAGATAATCAATGTTTAAACATTTATTATAGATTAGGGCATTTAATCAGTGTTCACTTAACTGCTTGTAGAATAAAAATGCAAATTTGAGAATCTGACTTATGCTTTAACCTGGGACCAGCCAACTTCCTCTCTCTCTTTCTTTCTTTCTTTCTTTCTTTCTTTCTTTCTTTTTTGAGACAGAGTCTCACTATGTCACCCTTGGTAAAGTGCCATGGCATCACAGCTCACAGCAACCTCAAACTCTTGGGCTTAAGTGATTCTCTTGCCTTAGCCTCCCAAGGAGCTGGGACCACAGGTGCCCACCATAATACCCATCTATTTTCTTGTTGTAGTTATCATTGTTGTTTAGCAGGCCTAGGCCAGGCCTGAACCTGCCAGACTCAGTGCATTTGGCTGGCGCTGTAACCACTGTGCTACGGGTGCCAAGTTGAGCCAACTTCCTTTATAAAGTACGCGACAATAAATATTTTAGGTTCTATGGGTCCTATGGTTTCTTTCCCAGCTACTCAACAAGGCATAGACAATATGTAAATAAATGAGTATGGTTGTGTTCCAATAAAACTTTATTTACAAAAAATGGCAGAGGGCCAGATATACTCCAAAGACCATCGTTGCTGTTCCCTAATTCAGACCATTCTTAGGGCTTACGTCCCAGCTCTCATTCCTACTAAGAACTAACACTTCAACAATTCTGCCAGTATTTACCAGGCAGTGTACAAAATACTTTGCAAGAGATTTAACGTTCCTTGTCCCTCTACACATGAAGAAACTGTGGCGCAAGCGAGTGGCAGGGAACCAGAACTCTGAGCCCACTGTGCAGCACATGTTCAGGCCTTGGGCAGCTCCTGCATAGTCTTGGGTGTGTTTCTTGGTTGTTGTTGAATGAATGTGCATTTGCAATGGACTTTAAGCCACACTCCTCCCTCCTGCATCTTGTTGGTGGCAATTATAACAACTGAACATACCCAGTAGTGAATCTCCCTCATTAATCATTGTGGGCAGAAGCAAATGACACAGGCCAGAAGCCAATATCCTCTGTTGACTCTCTGCCTAGTAAGTATGGGGCTTGGGAGTGGTTCTAGGGGTCCTCTTCGCTGAGTCCCCACAGGAATATGATAGTGATCAAAAGTGGCAAAGAGAAAAAAGAAATGATTTGATGTGATAGGGCTGACTGTCAGATGACAGTCGTCTGATCCTTCAATGCAGTCCATCCCTGTCAGCAATACTTCTATATCACAAGGAATTGCCAAGGCGTCGATGAATGAAAGGAAAGGTGGGTCTGAGGTGCAAGGTGGTTGGCAAAGCAGAGACTCCCATCTGCAATGCTGGAGGTGGCATGACCATACACTTCATTATCCCAACTGGAACACTACTGAAATCCAGACTGGGAAAACACACGCAAACTGGGACATGTGGTCACCCTAGTCAGGGAAACCTAAATGGGCACTGGGAAACTTTTTACTCTGGGAAATTCTGCTCTACCTTCAGGAGAAAAGCTAATGGCCCTGCCCTTTTCATTCTGGTCCACGATCCCAGCTACAGCACCCCAGAACAGTTATCCTGTGCCATGTGTTCATCTAAACTTAACTGTCCTTAAACTTAACTGGATTCTTCAAGGAAGAATATGCCTGCTTTCTCAGAGTATGTTTTGGTTACTGGTTCTTAGAAGTTCAAGTCCTTAGTCCATAGGTTAAAACTGGCTCCCGCAACTTGACATATTATAGCAAGTTTAATACAGGTGCGATGCTATGATGATAATGTACGTTTCTGGTTGATTTTTGGCTACATGTTCCAAAGAACTGGTAGATTACTTTTGCCTGAACAGGTAGAGTATGCTTGTGGTGCACTGCACAATGCTGAGGGCACCATTCACATCATACTCTGCATGAATGGAGCTCTCTAGATTTGTGCAGTATGCAACCTGAACAATCATACCTAGTAGCCCTGCTGAGGAACTCCAGTCCCCTTCCCCACCAGCCAGAACTGGTGTGCTCTAGCAGCCTAACACACAGCTGGCCACTCATAAAATAGCAAACATCTACCCATGCACATACTCTTTTCCTATGATGAGGTACAGGAAAACTATTTGTCTATATTTCTGTTGCTAAACTTGCCTGGAAACTGCTGGTAGAAGTTCAGAGGACCCATGGCCATCAGCATAACACCAATCCCTTCTTTGCTGACAAAGAACACTAACTACACCTTCCTAGACATAGGAAGAGATAAAAACCATAATTTCCTTTTCTGGCAAGGATTCCTGTTCCATCCTTCCCCACTCACTCTTGGGAGCCAAGGTGGCATTAAATCGTGATGGTGGTTTTCAACTACAGTGTGCAAGTCTGAGTCTCCGGGTGAAGGTCAACTAATTTAGAGAGAAAAGATGCTGCTCCTGAAACATTTCTGGAACTAAAAAGAAAATGAGTCTCTTATCAAATGAATTCAGATTTCAGTCACATGTAAAAACAGCAGGAGAATGGATTCCAGAGGAGGGCTGAAAACAATGGGATGGGTAGGTAAGGGTCCGGCATAAGAAGAAAGGCCCCCCGGACTGATTGGGATAAGACTTCTCCAAAGGCAGGGAGTGCATGCTTTTCTAGGTATGTAGAAAACAGCCTGAGTCAAGGGGAGGGAGGTGGTTGCAGTCAGTGAGGGGCAGGTTTAGGCTCCTTACTTATAAAGGAGAATTTATTTGAGGAACCAGTGAGAACTAAGGTTTGATGGGGAAGGAAGATGGAGAAGGAGGTGTTAAATTTTAGTAGATTTTTTATTTCAGGGAGGAGGTTTTGATTTTGATTCTGGAGGAAAAGAACAAAGCAGCAATTCTCTGCTCTTCCTAAGTAGGGGCATGCCTTGGTGATGAGTCGATGGATACCCGGACACTGGCAATGAAGGATTTCATTATCCAGCCGTAGCTTCAGGAAATGATCTAAAAATTCCCACATTTCATTCCAACATTCAGATGCAAAGACCTGAAACCAAACCATCTTTAGCCAGAGCTCAGTCAACTAACCCCACTCAACTTAGAATTTCCATGACTAGCTTTCTATCCACTGCTCCTAAAACTCTTTCGATTGATATGAATACTTTCATGCCCAGGCAACTGCCCACGGCATACTATGGAGCGTAAAGGCCAAGTGTTTGGCCCAAAGACACAGAACTACTAAGGAGCAGAACTGGTTTATCGATTTCAGATCCGGTTACATTGGACATTCAGCTCTGGGGCAGGGAGAATGAGAGAAGGAACCTACATTTTGGCCAGAGTTACCCATTGTCTGTGGAGAGAAGCACTGTCAGGCTGCTGCTCAAATACTCAAGGTTCCTTTAGAAAAACCTTCTAGAATAGGTGAGCAGTGGTGTGTGTCTGCTGCACTCACCCCCTGGGAGATTCTCAGCTGGCAGGTTTACCGAGTCTCCTAGGAGAGGGCGGGGCAGGAAGAGATGCTGGGCAAAGGTTATTCTGTCTCTCTTTTTAAGAGGAGAATTCAGACTCTTTTTTCCAGCCATGTGTGAAGTATACATTTTGGCCAGGCACGTATTCCCCCCACTGAGTTTCACACACAGGAAAAGGAACACTGGGTTTTGAGACCCTGGAGCAAGGCAGTGGTGGGATTCACCCACGGACTCCACAGGCCAGGCGAGACCAGGCCAGGCCAGCAAATGGCTTTCAAAGGCCAGGGACTCAGCACCTTTTAGGAAAAGCACCCTTTCTCTTAATGTCTTTCTTTTCTCTTTCTTTCTCTCTGATTCTGTCTTTCCTCCATCCCTTTCCTTTCTTTTCTTTTCTTTTTTTCCTAGACAGAGTCTCACTCTGTTTGCCCAGGCTAGAGTGCCCTGGTATCATATCACCAGCCTAGCTCATAGTTACCTCAAACTCTTGGGCTCAAGAGATCCTCCTGCATCCGCCTCCTTAGTAGCTGGGACTATAGGTGCCCACCACCATGCATGCCTAGCTAACTTTTCTACTTTTAGTAGAGATGGAGGGTCTTGCTCTTGCTCAAGCTGGTCTCGAACTCCTGAGCTCAAGGGATCCTCCCACCTTGGTCTCCCAGGGTGCTATGATTGTAGGCGTGAGTCACCACACCTGGATCCTTTCCTTCCCTTTTAAATTAAGCAAAATACTCTTGAGGTTGATGTCTACATAGTGTCTCCCAAAATCACCTTAGTTGTCATCGAGTAAAACTACTCATTTTATAGATGAAAAAGTAAGGGCTAAGAGAGGAAAAATGACTTTCTCTAAAAGTCAGATAACAAATGGCATAATTGGAATAAAGCTCAGGTCATAGGTCCCTTCACACTCAAAATCTCATGTTTCTATAATCTCATATTCTTGTTTTTTTCAAAACAGATCCACGATCTTAGAATTAAGTGGGTTGGTTAAGGTAAGTACATAAATATAAGTAGTGTCATGCCGTACATTTTACAAACTGAATCAAACATTCAGTAATGTGTGCTAGATTGAGTCCTCCAGCTTCCTCTTATTTTTCTATTTTGTTTTCTTTTTGAGCTAGAGTCTCACTTTGTCACCCTGGGTAGACTGCCATGACATCATAGCTCATAGCAACCTCAAACTCTTGGGCTCAAGAGATCCTCCTGCACCAGCCTCCTGAGTAGTTGGGACCACAGGTGCCCACCACCTTGCCCAGCTAACTTTTCTACTTTAGTAGATGGAGTCTCACTCTTGCTCAGGCTGGTCTCTAACTCCTAAGCTCAAGTAATCCACCTGCCTCGGCCTCCCAGAGTGCTAGGATTACAGGCATGAGACACCAAGACAGGACCTTATTTTTCTCTTGATTTGGTTTCTCTGTTTTTGTCTTCTCGTTTTTTTTTTCAATAAACTGCCTCAAATACTTTTGTAATGGAAAAGAAAGGAAAAAGGGGAAACATTCCTAATAGAAGCCTCATTCTACAGAAGAGGCTTGGTGAAGTGAAATTAATTGTCTACGATTACTCAGCTGGCTAATGACAGACTCAGGATTTTACTTCCTTCTTGAACCCAAAGCCTACGTTTTAGTTTGGCTTTCAGAGCTGACACAAGGATTGTGGCCTGGGCCCACAGCCGCCTGCCCCCACCCTCCTGTACTGCTGTTTCCAGCACTTGCTGGTTCTCGTTTAGAAACCCCTGGTGCTGTTTGATAAAAATCCCTGGCCTCACCCATACCAATTAAATCAGGATCCCTGGTGTGGGGCCCTCATAGCATTATTTATATATATCTACACACATATATGTATGTATATTTGAAAACGTCCCAGTTCTAATGTGCAGCAGGCAAGAAATGAGAACCAGATAGTTATGACAAGGTACTTCCTGAAAGAATGAACGGACCTTTAAAAAAGTTCAACCCACCCTACAGGTAGGAATGCATGTCACCTGCAAAACACTGAGGCCCATTCAATAGCAAGAAGAGAAAAGTAAAGAGAGAAAAATGAAACTGAGCTATCCTTGAGGGATTCTTTCTCCACTCACGTCTGCTTATTCTCTAGTGTTGAGCCAGGTTACTGCTTGTGTTGACTGAATCCCTGACTTTTCAAGAGTTAGCCAAGAAGTGCTCCGTGCAGGAGTCAGCTTGGTAGTGCTCAGGAGGCAGAGTGCAGCTACAGGCAAGAGTGTCTCATAGTAGCGCCAGTCCTTGGGCCCATCAATAGCCCTGCCTGCTTGTATATATCACATCATCTTCCTCTTCTATCGGAAAACTCACAGCTGACCACATCACTGTGCTTGAAAAACACAGCAGGAGCCCAATCAGATCTGGCCTCCACGGGCGAAAAACTGTTTATGCCAGAGACAGCTCTTCAGCTGGAACAGATGCTACTTTTGTTTTTTTAAATGATCGGGATCTTACCAGAGAGCTTAAGTTTGCTGCTGATGTCTTTAATTCATTCCTTATAAAAGGACTAGCATGACGAGCACCTAGTGTAACAGAATGGATTTGAAGTCACTCTGACCTAGGCTTGAATCCCAGCTCAGTCTCTGCTCTTCCTGTTGCTTTGAGTAAGTCACTCTGTATTTCCCACCCAAACCTTCTAAATGAGGAATTGGGGTTTTTAAAGGAAATGGCAAGGCAGTGGTTCCCAAATTTTAGCAGTAAGTAGGCATGGTCTTGCATAACACTGACTCACACAGCAAAATGGTTATTATCATTTGATTCTCTTTCATGCCATCTGATTATATTCAAGAGATGGAGATATACATTTTCGGGTTCAAGTTCTCTCACAAAGTTGCATATGCAGTCTATTTTTGACATCTGTCTAACCAGGCTATTACCTCCTCTTAACACGAGAGAGTTGGTCTCTGGTAACTGTATGAATTATCAGCCATCTGTATGCAGCTGGAAATTAATAATGTTGATTTATATTTATTTTGAGTTAATTTTTTGGCATGTGATCCCTATTTATGATAGTGGTATAAAGTTGTCTTTTATGTAAATTAAATCAAAGAAGTAAATCAAAATATTAAATAATGGTACATGGGTGATATACAAGCAGGGCAAAAATAATTAAGGTGATAGCCCAAAGTCTGAAGTTTAGGGAAAAACTGAGTTCAGATATATATCAGCACCTCACACTAAGTCTCGGAGGTATAGTTAGAATTCAAGCAGGGAAAGTAGAAGCAGCTGAACTTATCCTTAAACTTTAGTTTGAAATAAGCTGAAGTTTAAAATAAGAAATGGAATTTGAGTTGGCAGGTTCTGAGGGTATGGACAATTCACATGGATTGCAGAACTCATCCCACTTCCAGGCTGTCTCAGGCTGACCTAAGGACCCTGTCCTGAAAAGAATAGTTCCATGGCTCATGTTTTTAAGACTCAGTGACTTGGAAATTAAAAAAAAAAAAAATTGGCAAGTATGATTATTATCTTTAATTTGATTAGGCTTTAGTTAAAATTAAAACAAACAAATGCCAGATCACATTGGTTTTTGATGACAAGCCCTGGGAGGAAAGATTCTTGTTTTATCAGTCCTTTGAATTGGTGAGCTTCTGTGCTGATTACTATTCTTCATAAGATAAAAACATGAACATTAGAGAAAATTACTATTCGGTGACTACATGACCTCAGGAACATGACAAAAGACAGGATTAGGAGAGGAGGGAAGATTGCACTTTTTTAAAAATTATTTTTTATTAAATCATAACTTTGTACATTGATACATTTATGGGGTTGGAAGATTGCACTTAAATTGAAATATATATTGGCTTTGCCTCTTGTTATTTTTACTAAGAAGGAATACAAAGCCCTCAGAACTATTGACAGCAGATTCAGACTGTTGATTACAAAGTTTTTGTTTATTTTTCCAGGAATAAAATGTCTTACCAAGGAACACATGATACCATAAAGTTCCTTAAAACATTACATTGTTCATTTAACCTCCGGAATAGAGGGAGGAGTAATCTATAGACTATATATTGTTGTAGGAAGTGGATTTTTTTCACTTGAATTGTAAGTGTAGCAGTTTTGGATTAATCTATCATTATATAAATCATATGGGTCCCTCTGTAGCAAAAAGTACCAGATTTTGATATTAAACTAAAAAAGCCTCTAGTAGATTTGAATTCACACACAGTGCAAAGTCTTATTCTTCCGAAGGGACTTCCATCTCCAGTTCTGCTTCTGCCATTTTCTTCCTATTGCACCTCTGACTTATTTGAGCCAGCCACAAATGAGTGGATGATGGTAGATTAAGGGTCACACACTCAAAAGCCAATAGGGGTCAGGCAGGGGACATAAACAAAGGAAGCTGGCCAGGAGTAAGAATAACAGGAAGTAGGGTGGTGATGAACAAGAAAGTATGGCTCCTCTAGGGTTACCAGCTGCCATCAGTGTCATGCAATTGTCAGCTAAGAACGCAGGCCTACTGCTGCCAGAGGGTTTGAATTATCAAGAGAAGCTGGAACTATACTATTAAATAAAAACTCTCTTAATTGATTGTTAGTGGCAAGGAATTCAAAATGATTTTTAAATACTATGCAGGTAAACTAACATACCTGCACACCAGATTCAGCCCTGAATCTGGATAAAACAGTCTGTAACATCTGCCCTAGATAATGATCCCTTAGAGATCCTGTAGCCTTAACTTCCAAATAGAAAAATCTCTGCTTTTCTGCGTTATCGGTAAACTGGAGGATTTGATGCTGTTTGAGAAGAGCGGGGCTTAGGGGCTGCTGGGAAGACAGCGTGGTCTATTAGTGGCTGGCAAAGGGTGATAGAGCTTAGCTCAAAAGGACTTGCACAATGCCCCAAGGCATGCTGCACCTCTTAGCTGTTACAACATGGGCAAAATAATAATACCATCATTGTCAATAACCATCACAAAGCTGCCTTTGCTTATTTGATTGAAATGCCACTCTTGGACTTCACAAATTTGTTCTGAGCAATTTTGTACATCCTTTTTATGAATGGGGAAAGAAAAACTGTGAAACTAAACAACAGGACTCCTGATGAATAGATAACAGAACAAGGTGACTTTGCCCTCTACTTCTCCTTTGGTGAGGAAATGCTGCAGAAACACCTCCCAGCCTCCAGGGGGCAGTGTTATTAGAGCGTGTTTGCTTGAGTAGGTACAGGTGCAAAATAAGAAATGGTGTCATTGTGTCTTTCTTGCATAAATGACTCTGTTATCCAAATCTTTCTGTCTCCTGTCTCAGGGCAGTCCCCTCACTACTTCTATGACCTAGAGTCCTCTGTGTGAGACAAAAGAGAGTTGAACTTGCAACTTGTTCCTCCTCACCCTCGCACCAATTTTTAGCTCTGTTACATTGGGCAAGGTACTTACTGTCTCTGCAATTCAGTTTCCTGATGTATAAGGAAGACTAACAGCAATGTCTACTTCACAGTATTGATGTGGGATTAAAGGAAATCCTACCCTCCCAGGGAAAATGCCTGGGTCTACTTGATAGTACTCAGCTATGTTCCTTCCAAAGGTCTAACTTTCTCATTTAAATTCCTCCAGCTATAGTCAGAGTCCATCTGGTAATCTTTTTCCCTCTGTGATGGGAAATCATCCTGGGAATAGAATCATTAGGTTGAACTATCTGAAACTGTCAATAATCAAGAGAACATTATTGATCTACAAAATGGTAATTTCATATGGTTCAATGCACTGTAAAAGCAGCTCCACCCCTCCAGGAGGGCAAAGCAGATTCCTTTTTTATACCAGTTCTGAAACACACCTCAACAGCTTATACTTTACGTTTGGACAGAGGAACAGAAACTTTCTTGTGACAGGTAAACAAGCATTTGTCATTGACTTCAAGCTTACATAGTGCTTTGCATAAATGTTATTTCCTTCAGCTCCACAACAACATGGGGGATGGATATAAAGACCTAGTTTTTCCTATGCTTCTAGATTTGTCCCTGTTGGTATGCCCTAGAGCTGTGAGATGTGTGATGTGCTGTCATAGTTCTAGCCTGCATGTCTACACACTGAAGAGTATTTCAATGAACAGGGGGAATAACGTAAAGATAGCCCTGCTGCTCACTGTGTAGGATGACTCTGACAAAACACAGCCCCACAAACACTTGGACAAATGCTTAGGGACCTATGGACCAGGTTCTGGTAAACCCAGCACTTTTAACAAGGACAGGATGGTTTTACATTTCCTCCATTTTCTACTGATTAAATTCTTGTCAATTTCAGCCTGTTTGAACAGTCTACAAGGCACCACTCAGGTTTCCATCTTTGAAGTTACTTCTATGCATAAAGACATCAAAAAAATCTACCACAGAATCTAACCAAATGAGAACTCTCCAGCTGATTTGTTTACTCAATACCCTCAAAGAAAATAAGGATTCTGTGACAGTTCTGCAGGTGGTAGGCATCACATCTGTTCTTTGCTCATTCTTTCCTGCCACAACATTTTTACCTTTTCCTTTTTTGAGTACGTGTTAGTTTCCAGGTCCTGTATGAGGCCAAGAGTTGGCAAACTACGAACCCACGGACCAAATCAGACCAACCATTTGTTTTTGTAAATAAAGTGCGTCAGAACATAACCACACTCATTCATTTACATGTTGTGTACGGCTGCGTTTTGGCAGAGGTGAGTAGTGGTGACAGAGATCATTGGGCCTACAGAGCCAAAAATATTTGCTAATTGGCCATTTACAGAAACCCTCTGCTTAAGAAAAGAGCTATGACCAAGAGAAACAATGTCCCTGTGTGTCTTCAGACAGTCCTGTTTAGAAGACTGCATGGACCTTGTCACTTATTATTATCACTTAACCTAAGGGCAGCCCAAGTTTGACCCATGCAATCACAGTCTGGGCTGCTTTTCAGGGTTTGCAAGGAATAAGGAAAAGGATGGCTGTTGTGGAGAGAATGTGCAGAAGGGGGTTAGAGAGAGGAAACAGTGGGACGTTGGATTAGTTAGTGTGGACACCAGCTGGAACCGGCAAGCCATGACGGTTCCCAGCGAGCAGCACCCAAACCCACAGTCTAGGTACCACCTGTATTGGAGTCACCTGGAGAAGTTCTTAAACATTCAGGTTATCAGGCGCCACCCAGGAATCTGACTCTGAGTTCCAGAGGTGTAACTGAGCTTTCACGTTGCTAACCCCTGGGTGATTCTGAAGCACGGTCAAGTGTGAGAGCTACTGGATTAGTGTTCAGTTTTAATGAGCAGTTGAAGGGGGCTCCCAGCACAGTCTGAAGTTCGCTAGTGGCAAGTCAGAAGGGGAAAGAATCAGAGCTCAGACACACAGAGGTAGATGCAGTGAAAAGGCAGTTTATTGTCTATTAATACTGTACAGAGGAACAGAGGGAAGCTACAAGAACAGCGTCAGCTGTCGCTGGCAGTGTCTTTTCTGAAGTCAGTTTTTGTTTTGTTTTTCATTTGGAGGAAACAGAACAGTCAAAGTACACTTCAGGTTACAAAGTACAGCAGCTAGCCCAGCAAGCTAATTCAGAGTAAGCACGACAGGCTCCCACCCCCCACCCCCACCAACCAATCACAAACGGAAGTATTTACAGAGACGTCACTCACCCCGAGTAAGATGCTAAAGCTGAAAAATTCCATCAACAACCTACATTCACTGGAAAGCTGCATCAGACACAACATTTTCTGGAACCCCTGTAGGATTCTGACTCTCCTAAGTCAGGAACTTTTGAGAGGAGGAAAGAATGTTCCAGAACCCTGCGAAGGATAGAACTCTTCCCACCTGCCAGAATAGGATATCACAGAATTGGAGTTGGAGCTACAGACAAAACTGTTCAGATTGGCCATTGCCTGGTGGTCTCTCTGTGTATCAAGACCTGCCATTGTAAAACTCAGCGACCGGCTGTCTCCCTGCCCACCTAATCTCCACATTGAGAGGTTTCCTTAGTAAGAAGAGACTAGAGGGAACTGGTTCTCCCTTAGCATCTTCAGGTGATTGCATAGTTCTTTCATTTTTAGAGTTGTCTACATGACAGCAACGTTCCCAGCTGGACTGGGGTTGGGACTGTTGAAGAGATTCTGGTGACAAAGGAATAAAAGTGAGTGGCATGAGGACCAGAGGAATCATTTTTCTTGAAATAGAGAGAGTGTTTATGACCTTAGATCTTGGTCTGTTAGGGCAGTAAAAAAAGGCCCCACTCTGGGGAAGGACGCTGCTTGAAATAAGTCTCACACCAGTGGTGAGCAGTTGCTGAGACCTGACGACTCTGTCAATCAGACAAAGACACAGGTGTGGGTGAGGATCTTCATGAACACAAGTATAACTGGGATGGGGCCTTGAGAATTTGGCAGAAAACTGGAGGGAAAAATAAGGAACTCTAAAAATTCAGAATCTCCTTTATGGATGGATGAAGACGATCCTTTCCTGTGTCTGTGTCACTCTGAAAATGCAGCTCCCGTGATAGATAGGTGGAGGGCCAATAATACCTGGTAAATTTTATAGTGTTTGTTTATATATTTATGTAGAAACTATAGGTGGTCAGATGCTTCTGACTCACCGTTTCACATATATTCTTCAAATGCACCATAGTTAAGTGGTCCCTTAACCTCAAATGTAGCAATTGCTCTTTAAGCATGTGAAAGATTTGGACTTTGATAGTTGCTGGGCTTGGCTTGCACTTAAAATAGCTATCTCCTTGTAAAAGATCATTATATACTATTCAAGGTGTAGCCCAGAGAGCTATCAAGCCATATGTCACAGTTTCTCTAATGGCAGGTGTAAAAAGCTCAATCTTCTGAGCTTGGTCTATTTGGAAACGTTGGATCCTATGCATCGGCAGTGCAGGGCCAAGTCACGGGCCCTTTGTTCCTGCCCTCAAATGTTGGCCAGGTGCTACAGAATTCACCAGAAAGTTACCTCAATGGAATGGAGAAATAACTCAGTCAATCAAAGATGTTTTCAAACTCAAGCTCCATAATGCATATCGGTTTCATTATAAAAATATCATTCTTTAAAAAAATACATAAATGTAAAATATTCCATTTCTACAGCCACTCCTGTCCCCTCCCATATCGTGCTGCTCATCTGACACTATACAGAGAATAAGCACGCTCCTCAGTCGCGGCTTTGAGTCCATCCCTCACACTTTTTCCAAGCTTTGCCAATTGTGCTTAAAAATATGCTCCCAGACCCAGATGGGGGGTCCTCAAGTTCATTGCTCTCACAGTGGGCAGGGCTGTGAGAAAATGAACGCAGGAGTTCATGTGCCCCACGTGGGCCCCTCCCCCGTGACGGAAAATCAGAGTATGATTCTGTGGGCTCAGATGGGACCAGAGAATCATGTGCGGTTGACAGAAAGGCAGAGGGAAGGCCCATGCTATGCCCGCCTTAGCCCCTCTACAGCCACACCTGCAAGGTTCTGCCTCAAGCCTCCCGTGATGGAATTCACAGCTCTGAAGAAGGCTGGGTAGGAGTGGGGAAGAGAATGTTGTGTTAATACAGCTTTGGAATACAACCTTGATTTTTAAAAGGACAGAAAGGAAGAACATAAACAGCGATGCTAAGGCAAACTGTCAATGGCACATCAGAACTTGTTTTTTGTCATTCATTTTGTGAACATGACAAGGCAGATACATTCTGTAAACAGATAGACCATACAGTACATTAACCATAGGAGAATAAAAAGGAAGCCACCCTGTAATTCTTTTCTTTCTGTATTTCTCTTCTTTCACTCCAGAAGGAGAATTTTATGGTGTGTGAAATATGATTTTCTTTTAACAAAAATGCAGTGACTCGCAAAAAAATAGGCCCAGGTGACTACTACGAGGCAATATGGGCACCAGAGGGCCATTGACACCTCAACCTGTAGAAACTTAGAAAATAGTCATGAAATATAAAAAAGCCATTAATTTCAGGAAACGTTTCGTTAAAAGAGAACGCTGAAAAATTATTATTTTTTTTTTTTACAAAAGTTAAGGCTGTCTAGATCTTTGATGCAGAAAGTCTTCAGTCCCCGAAATTACATATTCTATTTTCACATTGAAAGCAAGGTTTTTTATGTGGCAGTTCTGACCTGTTTTATGTTAGCCCGGAGGGGAGGAGGGAGCACAGGCCTCAGTCACATAAAAATTACATCAGGGGAGCGGGTCTAAGGATCCCAGTGAAGTTTCCCTTTGCAATTTTCAGGATGCAGTCTTTATTTTACATTCAAGCAATGAGCATGTGGGAGTTTGTGGAAACGGGTATTTTATTAAGAAGTTTGCTACAGCTATGAAAATACAGACACAAACTGCATTGTGCTCCTACAAAGAGTTTTTCCTTTTTCTCTAGAAAATGCAGGAAAGGTTTTCCGATAAGACCAGACGAAGGCCTTGGTGAAGGTAAACTGGTCATGGGGGAATCAAAAACCCCTTCTTCCTCATGATGTCGCCTGTTTTATGATACGTACCAGTAACTCTGTTCTCCTACTGTGTTGTCCTATTCAGTGGGACAAAGGATACGTTTGGGGTTCCATCCTAATCAAAGGAATTTAATCATACACATATGTATGCTTTGATTCAGAAACTGGGGAGCATCCAAAAGAATGCCAATTTAGGAAGTTTCTGAAACCTGTGTCTTAAACACACTGAGAAGTTGTGGTTTCCATGACAAAGGTGCACGTTGCAAAACATACAACGTGAAACTGCTCATCTTAGAGTGGACTTTGCAGGAACCTCACGTTGCGAGAGGTGAGAATAGCTCTACAAGGGAAGGCCTGTCAGGGAGTTAAACTCTCCAGTGGGTCCAGGGAAGCACAGAGAGCTTCCAGACAAACAAAAAAAGTTCTCAGTGCATATTCGATGCTCATCTGTGCTTCAAATTGACAGGTTGATACTTCTTTAAAAGGAAGACCTGGTGTAACAGTTAGATGTTGCCTTTATCACCATATTCCCTCCCTCCTTTTTTGCTACCCGTTGGTTCACTGGCATTTAGTAAATGGACATTTTTAAGGGCATCCTGTGAAATTCAGAGGAATAAACTATTTTCACATGTGGCCTTGATGTTTTGCTCCAGAGATAATATTCTATGTCTAGGGAACTATATCTATGTTATATATACATATCGTTTATATCTATATATAACATTTCTTCCTTTTTACAAAAGTTTGACCCTACCCAAAATAAAATATTCAACTTGTATATGCAGAAAAAAAAAAACACATTTATCACCAAGGAGTAAAATGGAATAGGTAAAAATTTAAAGCAAATACATGGCTATTAACATTTCAGAAAGGAATCATAAATTAATAGAATTAAAGTTCCCTAAAAGCGTTTTAGTAATTTTCAGATTATGCAGAAGCTTTAAGGAAACCATGTTCTGGGTTTGGCCAGAAGGGAATTCCTTCGTACCTCTTGTTCAATATTAAGTGACATCACTGCATATTGTCAAATCACTTTTTGAGGCAGTTATTTTTTGCTTACATACGGGAAATAATACAAATAATCAATATAATTAAAGAGCTACATGGTGAAAAATTGTAAAAAGAAAGAAAAAAGACTCAAAGATACACAAGTCATCAAGATTTTTCAGGATATGTAGGGTTAAACTTTGCATTTTAGCCATGAAAGAATCTTCAACTCAAGGCCATTGAAAGTAAAATATCCCTCCTTTCCCTTTTTTCCTCCTCTTTCTATTTAAAAGGGAACTGAAGAAATGATTTTAAAGGAAAATCTAATCATTAGCTCAAAGAAGATCATGGTTTTGCAGCTTCATTATTGATTCTTTAGTCTGGTTATGTAACCAAATACCCTGCATCTTGGAAAGGTGTGAGACCACACATAATAAAGGTTTTACAGAGAGAAGCCTACAGCAGCAGGGAAGGCAGACTGTTCACAATCACAACTCAGTTCACATTTTCATCATATGGGGGAGTTACATGCTACTGTAGGTGGGATTACAGGTCTCATCCCGTAAAAGCACTGGCTGAGCCTGAATCCCACATCATGAAAGGAAAATGAGGGGAGCTATGCAAATAGATATGCCATATCCAAACAAGCCTTCATTCACTGTGCCACACAACCTTAATAAAGGCAACACATCTTACTTTAGAGACTATTAAGTGATAATCTGTAATAATAAACGTATATATAGTGATAATCCTAATCCATATCGTTTGCTAATCACTATTCCCTAGAATAATAATAATGGGTGAATGAGAGTGTGGAATATCATCAATCCTTTAGCTCTTATGTGTAGTGTTGTGGTGAGAGGTGCAGATCATTTTCTCCACGAGTAAATAGTTCACTGATGGAAGGGTAGGTCATTTCAGGGAATCATCCATCCTGGGAAGACTGATTCTGTTTACCAAATAACAAACTCCAGGGCTCTATCATCTACCATTTCACTCCTTGACCATGCTTTTAAAAACTCAAGATTGAACAGTTTTAATCGCCAAGTGAGTAAAAAAGATAAGCTATGGTAAACTTTTAGATTGTTTCTCTCCTAAATAAATCATTAACATAACAGATTGTCCAACACATCAAAACTATTTTCTCCTTCTAGGTAAGTAGGTTTATCTGCATGTCATTTTATAGGATGTTTAAATGATGCTTATGTGACCATGTACTAAAGAAAATGGAGCTGAAAGTAGTGAGATTTTTAGACTTCAAAACCAGATACTTAGACAATAGATTAGTTTTATTCATTGGCAGCTGGTTTGGTAAACCTGAGATTTAGAGATAATTCCATTCAAAAACCAAGCCATGGATGGAATCATCTTAAATAGTAGAACTTAGTTACTTAATTTTTCCCCTCTTTAACTTTTTTTGTTTACAGATTGGCAATAAAACAACTCACTTTTCCCCCATTACAATGTACTTCTTTAAGAAAAAATAACTTTAAAAAGTAAAAAATGGTGTTTTTTCTTTCCAATTAGGATAAACACAACTTCAAAAAATTAAAAAATAATAATAGATATAGCACTGAGTTAGCTAAATAGGTCAAATTTAATAGGTTCCATAATAAAATTCTCTCAAGACTACCTTATTATTTTTCTCATCTACTTTCCACAGGAGTTAGACTTGCAGTAACATTTTATCATATTTTATGTTTTCCTCGAAAATAGATTCTACAGGAACATAGACAATTTTGTGAATGATTTGCAAAAATGCTATGAACATTTGGGCAAAGAACTTAAAGTTAAGATATCTCTTATTAAAATCAGTTAACGTGTTACATCTTTATGTCATTACTATATTATTCTTCTTTTATTAGATTACTTCCCTTTGGTCTTACTATATATGTAGTTGTTTGCTTTCCAGGGGAGGGCCAAGAATTTATTTCAAGAACTGTTCATTGTGTTCTAGATAAAACATATTCTTCGGCGTTCTGGAGTTTCCAGAAGCTTCAAAACAATGCTTTGAAAAGCGTAGCTACATGCCACTCAATGCGTATGTTGAGATGACAGGTCTTTCTTAATCTTTTAAACATTTTTTTACATTTGAAAGTTTTTCTCTGAAGAGTGAGTGGGTAAACCCCCATGTTGAAGTTACCCGAAACATTCTCTTTCTCAGGGGGACAGAAAGAAAAGAGTGCAGATGCATGGCTCTGTAATCAACCAGACACGTGAGATGAACAGTGAATGCATTACAGCACCATCTGGGATGAAGTGGGAGCATCGGAGCAACCACTGTAGGTCAGAAAGACTACTTTAAAAATAGTGTCACTGCAGAGAGACTTCTCAAAAATCATCCCCTCATTGGAAACAGATTAACATGATCAGGAAAATATCCATGAAAAAAGAAACAATATAAAATTTTACATTTTGGGAAAGAATAGAAACAAGGCTCATGGATTCGCCTAAGTTTTGGAGATCAATCACTACGGATGCTTAAACAATGTTTCGTGTCCTTAGACATTTCAAAATGGTGCTTCTTATATAAAGGGTTCATTGCATTGGGTAAGCCAGAGAAAGAGAGACAGGCTGATGAGCAGGTTATGGAATCAGTCCCTACATTTCAGCTGTGACAAGCTCTGGGTTCTTTCCCATCAGCTTCATTTCAGTTTTAACAGAAGGAAAGCCACAAATTGCACAATACTGTAATCTGGAAGCGTTATGTAAGGCAGCAAAAAGCATCACCCTAGATCGGACAGACTAAGTAAGGTCCACTTTTGGCTACACTAGCAACTGGCTAGAGCCAACAGCATTTTGCCACACAAGATATAAAAACAAAAATCCACAGCAAGGGAGGCAAGTGAGAAATCAGGGACGTGGTGGTGGTGTGCGACTACATTACAGGAACACGTTACAGAATGAAACCCCCGGTGCCAACAGGTTCCATGGCAGTCAAGTGAATTAAGGCTACTATATCACTGGCGGATATAAAGAGTCCATTCCAATCGAGCAGTAAGGAATCGATTCACTCTTGAAGACACAAGGAAAGGTTTAGAGGAAAAGCAAGTTCTTGGAAAGAATGAAGCACACACATGCACGTTGTCTCTCAGGTGAAGAAAAGGAAAAAAAAAATGAGAGAGCTCAAAGCAATCCAACTGCAAGGCGAGGCAGGTGTTTGCTTCCAGGTCACAGTATTGCAGTTAGTGGTACAGTGAGGTCTACGTAAGTGGTGGAGAGTGCAGAGGCTGCCCAGGAGGAAAGGGAAGAAGGAAGTGGTCACATGACAACACAGCACTGACAGCGCTTTTTCTTTTGGGTACCTGGGGCTGGCTCTGTGGCCAGGCTCTCTTCCTTCCCTTCTGGGGATGAGGGCTCTGTGGTGTCTGAGATCGGCCTCCCGGACACAAGCTCAGCCGCGTTCCCGTCAATCGTGGACACGTCCGTCACTGTCTTCTCCCTCAAGGACTTCTCATCATCTTCATCAATGAGGACCAATTCTGCCTTGATGGTTTCATCATAGCCTAGCACCTTTTTAGTCTCCTCTTCATCCTCGATATTTTGGTAGCCCATAAAGATCATGGTGACTGGCTGGTCCAAGTTTGCCTCTGGCCCTTCAGTGCTGGGGGCTTGGGCCTGCTGCCCCGGGTTCCCAGGAGAGTGATCCTTCCTAGACTTATGGACCATTTCTAACTTGGCTTCTTTGCAGAGCATGTGTTCTTTAGGATGACTGAAGCTCCCGTCTGCGGTCACAGTCCTTTCTGACACGTGCCCTCCTCCTAAACATGATTGTCCAGCCTTCTGAATAAGCTCTTCTACCTCCTTTGCGCTTAATTTGTGCACTCCGTTCTCTACTATGGTGCCTCCCGAGTGCACCTCATACACTACTTTGGTACCATCATCATAGACTTTGACTCCTTTCTGACGGATCCCCTCTGGGCCAATGGGAGACGCAGAGAGAATCTTGGTCTCTCCTGTTTGTTTGTCTTTCTCCACATTAATTTCCATGGCGTACACAGCTTGAATGAAAACAAGAGAAAGGAAGTGCATGTTACAACAAAAAAAGCCAGTGAATGGTTAATTGCCAAACAGACAAAAAAAAGGTTCTGTGCCCTGTCTATTCTAACCGCCAAGCATCTTGAGTGTTAGAGTGAGGTGCACACCGTGGACAGAGGTGGTTACGTTCGTATTTCAACACAGCAGCTTAAGGCACCGGGGTGGCAGATGCCCAGAGTCACTATATCTCAATGGCACTCAGACTTTTAAGGAAAATTGGCTAAAATAAGGCCACAAGAGACTTTCAATCTCGGTGTAAAGAATTTCAGGGAGGTCGGCAACATGCAAATTTACCTTGATTGATGGCTTCCTAAACTAAGAGACAATTTTGAAGCCCTTGGTTGAAATGTGTACCAATTTGGAAATCTTGCATTTTTTTTTTAACTCTTTCATCAGTGCTCTTTTTTTTTCTACATTTCCTTTTACTGTTAATGGAGAATATGCAAAGGTTTTTTTGTTGGTGGGACATGGCTACCCTTCATTGTGCAATAAAACAGGATATTTGCAAAACTTGAAAAGGTATGAGAGCATTCCTATCATCCTATTGTGTGCTCTGTGAGGACTTCCGTCACTGAACTAGGTTTCTAGAACAAGAACCAGGAAAAGAACAAGACAGAAGTAGCATCATCTGAGGACCCCAGGATTCGAGGCTGGTGACCACAGAAGGCCTCTTTCTTCTTCCATGCACGCTGTGCCACATCCTTGGCATTCTGCCCCATCATAGCTTTCCCACCTGCCAACTTACTTATTTCACTGCCAGTACTCAACATGAGACACTCACTTCCTCTTCCCTAGATTGTTGGACGAGCTTCCTACACCTGGTCTTCCTGCCCCAGTCCCATCTCTTCTAATTCATCCCAAATCCTGCTGCCAGTCTGGTATCCCTAAGGACCAGCTCTTTCCTGGCCTATAGACTCCTGTGACACTTTATACTTTCAAATCTGTCCCTTACAGACTCCTGTGAGGCACACATTCTGGATAGGAACAAGCTATACACCAGGCCCAGAAAGCTGAGGGCTCCACGTACCTGGATGATCCACAAATGCATCAATCTCAGCAATTTCCAGACTGACTCCGTCTTCTCTCAAAACTCTTCTTCTTAAGCTTGGTCTTAAATAACAGCATCATCACCTGCTCTCTCAAACCAGAAGCCTCAGAATCACACCTGGTTTGTCCTTTTCTTCCTAATTTCTCACAGTCAGACCATCACTGAGAGTGATTCACTCTACTTCAGATACACCCCACCCATTTCACCTCCACCTCTATCATCCAGGCCCTCTTCTTCTCTCTGCATGAAAGCCTTCCTTCCAAGTTTTCCTGACACCCCTCTTTCCTCACTCTAGTCCACAGGCCTGTACATGGTGGCCCGAGGACCAAAGGCAGCCTGCCACCTGTTCCTGTGTGACCCTGGCCAGACTGTGCTCACTCACAGACCTCACTCATAGACCTTCTGTTGGTTCTTTGCACCTATACAGGATAAATCCCAAACTCCCTAGCTTGGCATATAAACCCTTCAGAACTTGTCACAACTTTCCTTTCTAACTTTGTCTCGTGGCCTCTCTTGTTCTCCATGCACTGAGGTCATAACAAACATCTCACTATTCCAAGGACACTCAACTTCCTCCCATGACTCCTCTCCTTTTGTCCAGACGCCTTTCGTCCCTTCCGCACTGGAAGACTCCTAGAGACCTAGAGCACATGTCTGCTTATCATTGCCTTGAGTCTCTAACTCTTCCTGAATAAATACAAGTCCCCTCACCTGTGTTAAGATGATCCAAACTGCCTTGGCAATCATCATTCTATTGCTCCTTTTCCCTTTAGCACAACCAGATGTAGCAATATCCTAGACTTCAATATTTCCCACCTTTGTTAAATTCCCTTCCTCTGAAATGTCCTTCTTTTGAGTTTCTACATATCCAAATACGACTCATTCATCAATGTCAAGGTCAACTGCCCCTTCATCCATAAGCTTTCTTTGATCCTCCCATCTCCAAGTCTCTTCTTATAATTCTCTAAACACTTTTCCTAAATGTTTCTGAAGCCCCTTAACTATTTCTACTCAGTGGTAGAATTCTTGGTAGAGATGTTTTATCAGCTTCATAGATTTTCAGGCTCCTTGCTGGCTAGCTTCTTGGCCAACATCTATCTATGACTCCCCCTCCCTGCCAGCACCTACCTTAGAGCCTTTTGCCTATTAGGTACCCATGGAAATATCTGTGAAACAAATGCTGATAATGAAGAGTCTGATTTGGCTGTCTTAATCTAGTCACAAATAATTTGCAGAATATGACACCAGTGAAAAAGTACACATAGTAATTAAAGTTTGACCTGGTTTGAACAAACAGCAATGATAGTGTTCCATCTGCTTCTGTATTCAGATACAAACTGTTCATGGATAACACTTAACTAAAAAGACCATGAAGAAAAATCCCATGTTTGATTTTCATCACATTCATTTTGAAAGTTTCACTTGTTCGGTATACAGATCTTGAGTTTCCTCAAATTACACAATGGAGGCCAACTAATATTTGTCAGAGAGATACAGGGGATCGTACATAATAACTGTGATAGCAAAACGAATATTTATCTCAATTATTTCTGATTTCCCACAAAGAGTGCCATCGGAGAAACAGAATAGGCATTGAAAGTTTTGCACGGATTCCAAAAGACTGTTCTTGAAATATTACACTTATATTACAAAGCACAGTTTTGGGTTTAACTATTGTATCCTGTCCCTCTTAACACATATTTAAAAATAAGGAAAGTAATAATTGATTGTCAGTTTGTAGGCACAATATCTAACTATCCCTCAAATATCCTTGAAATAAGTGAACAAGATGATACGTTGACCTGGAATCAATACAGAGTGGAAAATGAAATATATCTATTTTTATATCCACAGGTGATAAAATTATGAACATGGGAATGTTCAGAGGCATCCCTCTGCCTCTTCCCACCAACAAGAATGCCGTCACTGTTGGTTCGGTTTTCCCTTCTCCATGATCTGAACCCCAGCCTTATTTGTCTTGGCCTGTTCTAGAATAAAGATCAAACAGAAAGGAGGGATGATGATAAGTCCTTTGCTAGAAAAGTTAAGTAGATCCACATAAGAAAGAGATGAGAAAGCAGGAGTTTAGCTGGAGAGTAAACACCATGACACGTGGCCAGAGGGGGAGCATCTCCTGGTGGTAAATGCTGCTTCGGAGAGTGGAACATGCAGATGAGAGAAAAGGGAGAGTGAGAAACCCTGAGCGGAGTGATTTAGGTCCCTTTTAATATCCTTCAGGGGAGATAAGCAAAGAACAGAATATCTTTCTCATGGTGTTCGGTCTGTGACTTTAAATGTGACAGCTCTGAGAATGACCACATGTGACATGGTTCCATTAGGGTTACATACTGATATTTACATTTACATGTCGTATACACTATTCCTTCAATATTTCTAGAATATGAACACAGAACATTTTAAGCACTTTTAACACATGTTTATAATAAAATAAACTTACATATGTTATGCCATAAAATGTAACATTTATTTGTATTTTTTTTTTTTTTTTCAGATAAAACATAAGGCTTCAAAGGAACCACATGTTTCTGGTAGGTTCTTTGTTTTGTTTTGTTTTGTTTTCTGAGACAGACTCTCACTCTATTGTCCAGGCTAGAGTGCTGTGGTGTCAGGCTAGCTCACAGCAACCTCAAACTCCTGAGCTCAAGTGATCCTCTGCCATCAGCCTCTGGAGTAACTGGGACTACAGGTGCCTGCCACGACACCTGGCTAAGTTTTCTACTTTGAGTAGAGATGGGGTCTTATTTTGCTCAGGCTGGTCTCAGACTCCTGAGCTCAAGGGATCCTCCCACCTTGGCCTCCCAGAGTGCTAGGATTACAGGTGTGAGCCGCTGCACCCGGCCTCTGGCAGGTCCCTTAAGGGTATGATCCCACATTCCTTTCTGCATTCACCCTCTAGTAAGTCACACGTAGGTGAGCACTGTGAGGACTCTGGTTTAACCTAAAGGCAATCTGTAGTCTTCATTGTGACACATATGAGAATGTTATTTGGGCATCTGGAAAACCATGCACCAAGCATACCTTAATGTGTTCTTCACCAGTAATTTCCAAGAACTACTTTGCTTCATTTCTCAGCCTATAATATTCCAAGCTGTGAACTAGGGTGGATATGAGCCAATGGGGAAATGAGATTTACAGTTTCAATTCAACATTATTTTTTAATACATACCATTTAAAAAACTCCTCTGCTGTCCACTGCTCCCAGCAGTTCCGAGTAAGGCCTCTCACTCCTCTCATGCCCTCATCTCTAACCACAGACACTATCCTCTAGTTTACCCTGCCTTCCCCCCAGCTTCCCACACCAGAGGTTCACTGCTGTGTGTATAGTGATGAGGTCAGCAGGGCTTGGTGCCTTTGCTCACCTTATGAAAAAAATATAATGAAAAGGGAGTGCTGTTGAGGGGAGGGGGCTTTGTGAGAAGCCCCTGAAAGAGATCTTAAGAGACCCCTGTGGGCCTAAGGAACACAAGAAAAGCTCTCTGAAATTTCCTGGAGGAAGGCTCTCGATGAGGAAGGCAGAGACAGAAGACAGTTCAATGGAAGTTTCACTGATAGGCTGGCTGAAATCTGAAAGCAGTTTCTGTTGAATGACATCTTTAATTATTGATTTCCAAACATCATAGAGTGATGGCAATAAGATTAGATTATAGAAAGCATTTTTGCTCTTCTGAATAATATGCACATTTTATTACTAAGGAACCAACATGGCTAGTTTCTTCAAAAGGATACAGATGAATGACCGCAGGGGTGCTGGGATCTGGGGTCTTTGTGTTTGGTTTCCTTGTTTATTCCCCCTACCCCAACTTCCACAGTTCTTTCATCAGTTGGAAAACTCCTCCAAGGAGCAGAGACACTTCAGTGGGGACAGATAATTCTGGTCTCTATGTCCGATGACACCCAAGTGCAGAGGGGAGTGTGATGCCTCTGGGGAAGAAGCCTACGTGAAAGCCAAGGTGAAGTTCAGGGAGAGGAGATGCTACGGCCTGGGGCTCCGCAGGGCCCAGAGAGACGGGTCTGGGCGGCAGAGAAGGTGTGAGCCCAGTCCAAACTCTCTCCCCTGGCCTCAACACTCTTCTGCTGCCTTCCCCTTTGGCAGAGAGAAACCGACTGTAAGCACTGTCAGGAGCCAAGAAAAGAGGGGAACACGGGTGCCTGATACAGTAAGGGGGCAGGCAATGGATACCATTCCATTTTAGAATCAGTCCAAGAACCTACAAAATAAGACTATATTCCGGGAGAAGGGAAAGTTCAATAATAGTTAAGTCCTGTGACTCAGGCTTTGCCTGGCTCCCTTCCTTTGAGTCATTGTGATCACAGCAGGAGGGACTAGGCTGAGGGACCACATGTCAAGTGTAAAGACCACATGCACACCCACCTGTCATTAGTGGGTATGATGGGAGGCATCAGGGGAGGGAGAAAGACAGGGGATTCGAATGCCTGTCCAAAGCACACCCTGTCTTTGGGCCTCATTTTTCTCATTTGTACAGTGAAAAATGTCTGGCTTTGGTATTGTCTGGTGTTGTGAACAGCCTGTGTGGGTCCTGAGTCACCGATGTGTGAGGTACAGTAGGAGGGCAGTGGACAGCCAGATTATGACTGTCACCCATCGGGGGGAGGTTTAGAAGGGTCACTTCAGCATAATGACCACTCAGTAGGTGACACTGCACCTGGCATGTGACAGACAAGCAGTGCCCATGCTTCACTGGTGGAGTGAACATATGAGTACAGATGTGTAGTTTCATCCCTTCAAGCAAATGATTACACAGAAATGTTGCCAGCCAGGGGCAGTGGCTCATGCCTGCTGTGATCCTAGCACATGGGAGGCCCAGGTGGGTGGATTGCCTGACTTCACGAGTTTGAGACCAGCCTGAGCAAGAACAAGAGCAAGACCCCGTCTCTAAAAAACAGCCAGGCATTGTGGCAGGGGCATGCAGTCCCAGCAAGTCAGGAGGCTGAGGCAAGAGAATTGCACCTGAGCCCAAGAGTTTGAGGTTGTTGTGAGCTGTGACATCATGGCTCTCTACCAAGGGTGACAAAGTGTGACTCTCTCTCAAAACAAAACCAACCAACAAACAAAGGAAATGTTCACACCTTCTCTTGATTGATTATTGTGAAGTCAACAACAAGAAAAATGAGGAAATAATTCAGAGTTGATTCTCCCTCTCATTCCAGAAAGCTAACTTCAGAAGTATAGCTAAATAGGTTCAGTGCCTAAAGCTCAGCAGCTAGGGCGCCAGCCACATACACCAGGGCTGGTGGGTTCAAATCCAGCCCAGGCCTGCCAAACAACAATGGCAACTACAACAAAAAAACAGCCAGGCATTGTGGTGGGTGCCTGTAGTCCCAGCCACTTGGGAGGCTGAGACAAGAGAATCGCTTAAGCCTAAGAGTTTGAGGTTGCTGTGAGCTGTGATGCTACTGCACTCTACCAAGGGTGACATAGTGAGTCTGTCTCAAAAAAAAAAAAAAAAAAGGACAGTTAAATAGAAGAAATAATTTTTAGTGTTCAACAGCACAAGAAGATAATACAGTTAACAATTCATCATATATTTCAAAAAGGTTAGAAGATGTGGAATATTCTCAGCCTAAAGAAATGATGAAAGTTTGAGGTAACAGAGATCTTAATTACTCTGTTTTGATCATTACCCATTGTAGTCATGTGTTAAAATATCATATGTACCCCACAAATATGTACAATTATGCATTGATGAAATTACTTAAATCACGGTTATTAATAATTATTAATTTAAAAATTATTCGAAAATTTGAAATTTGAAAATTATTCAAGAATTTCTATTCCTAAGACACCTTAGTATTCATAAAAATAAGACAGCAAGGACGTGATGTTGATGAATAACAGAGGCAAAAGCCTATTTCTTTCTTTCTTTTTTTTTTTGAGACAGAGCCTCAAGCTGCCGCCCTGGGTAGAGTGCTGTGGCATCA